>NC_057798.1:779215866-779243624 GCF_018294505.1 Triticum aestivum
TGGCGGGCGCAGGGAAGAGAGAGGGCGACGGGGCTGACGACGTGGCGGCGCGTGAGAGGTCGAGGCGGCAGCACGGGTGAGGTGGCACGACCTGATTGGTCCGAGTGAGGTGGAGGTTGGACGTGTCCGGCAGGGCTGGACATGTCCGGCGCGCGAGGGGAGCGGGGCTAGGGTTCCGTCTGCGAATTCATCCGTGAATTTCGAGGGAGGTCTAGTTTTATAGGTAGAGGAAGCTAGGAGAGTCCAAATGAGGAGCGGTTTTCGGCCACGCGATCGTGATCGAACGACCGAGAGCATGGAGGGGAGTTTGCTGGGTTTTGGGCCACTTTGGAAGGGTGTTGGGCTGCAAAGAGAAAGGGGGCTTTACGGTTACCTGGTTAACCGTTGGAGTACCAAACGACCTTCAAATGGCACGAAACTTGACAGGCGGTCTACCGGTGTTATACCAAGGCCGCTTGGCAAACCTCGGGCCATTCCGAGAATGTTTAACACCCGCTCACAATGAGAGACGAAGGGGAACACCGGAGGGCATAGGAGTGCCGGATTGCAAAACGGACAACGGGGAAAAAGCTCGGATGCATGAGACGAACACGTATGCAAAATAAAATGCACATGATGACATGATAAAATGCAACAGCAAGAAAATGACATGGCAACGACGGTGAATAACTGGCAGACACCTGGCGCATCGGATCCGGGGCGTTACATGCTTCTATGCCCCTCAAGTATTGGGACGAAGCTTTCATCAATGCCACCTATCTTATCAATAGGCTCCCTAGCAAAGTTATTGGAAACACTACTACTTTAGAGCGTCTCTATCATCAAAAACCTGATACAACTATCTCAAGATATTTGGGTGTGCTTGTTACCCAAATTTGCGTCCCTACAATCGTCATAAACTTGAGTTTAGATCCATACAGTGTGTCTTTCTTGGCTACAGTAATCTTCATAAAGGTTATAAGTGCCTTGAGATCTCTACCGGACGCATCTATATTTCTCGTGATGTTATTTTTGATGAGACACTCTTTCCGTTTTCCAAATTGCATCCTAATGCGGGCGCCTTGCTTCGTGCAGAGATTGCCCTTCTCTCTGATCCCACAACATTACCTGATAGTGGGGGGAATTAAATGAACGCGATCATATGCAAAAATCCCATGCCAATTCTGATTCTGTTGATGCTATTTGTGCAAATTTACCCTGTCATTTTATGTGTGAAGAAAAAGACAGGATGGGCAAGGAAATCGCGGCGGATCCGGCTGACAGCGGGCGATCCGAGGCTGATTCGCCCGCGCAGCCTGCCGCACCTGGCGGCGTGCGATCCCAGGCGGATCCTCCCGTGCGCTTGGCCTCATCTGGGCTGGTGGCCAACCAGGCTGACCGGGTGGCGCCCACCGGTTTCGCGGCGTTGCCTCGCGCCAATCCCGTCGTGCCGTCACCTGTCGTGTCCCCACGCGCTGCCAGCCCATGTGCGGGGGGGGGGATCGGATGACGCGGCACGGGTCCGTGGGTGCGGGTCGGACCCCACGTTGTCTGTTTCCGGGCGTGGGCCCGCGGCGGCGGACGCAACGCGCGCTGATTCGCTGCATGCGCCGCGCGGATCCTCCTCGGATCAGGAGCCTGAGCGGGGTGAGCTGCTGCATGGATCCGCCTCGAATCATGTGACGGCTGGATCTTCTATGGCAGCGATTTCTCCTGTGCTGCCTACATCTTCTCCTCGGCAAACACGGTCTCGGTCAGGTATTGTCATGGAAAAACAGTACAACGATGGTACAATAAGGTATGACAAAATCAAACGTGCATTCCTTACCACCACCGGTGAACCACTAAATTTGGATGATGCTCTTGCTAATAAGAATTGGAAGGAAGCTATGGATAGTGAATATAATGCACTTATGAAAAATAAGACTTGGCACTTGGTTCCACCAAAGTATGGAAACAATGTTATTGATTGCAAAAGGGTGTATAAGATCAAAAGAAAGTCTGATGGAAGCATAGACAGGTATAAGGCTAGACTAGTTGCCAAAGGATTTAAACAGAGGTTTGGAATTGATTGTGAAGATACCTTTAGTCCTGTTATTAAGTCAACTACTATTCGCCTTGTCTTGTCTATTGCTGTTTCCAGAGGATGGAGTCTAAGACAGCTAGATGTTCAGAACGCGTTTCATCATGGTGTTCTTGAGGAAGAAGTGTTCATGCGGCAACCACCGGGATATGAGAATCCTAGCACACCACAACATGTTTGTAAGTTGGATAAAGCTTTGTATGGTTTGAAGCAGGCCCCAAGAGCCTGGTACTCCAGACTAAGTATGCAGTTGCAACGTCTTGGGTTCATACCATCCAAGGCAGATACCTCATTATTCTTCTTTAGCAAAGGCAATGTCACTATCTTTGTGCTGGTTTATGTTGATGATATAATTGTTGCTAGTTCAAGTTCAGATGCCACTACTTGCTTGCTTAAAGATCTGAAGCTGGAATTTGCTCTTAAGGATTTGGGTGATCTTCACTATTTCCTTGGTATAGAGGTAAAGAAAGTTAAAGATGGCATACTTCTCTCACAGGAAAAATATACAACTGATATTCTCAGGAGAGTAGGGTTTGAAAATTGCAAGCCAGTTAACACACCAATTTCTACCTCTGAGAAGCTTTCAGTGGAAGGTGGAGAAGTTCTTGGACTAGAGGATGCAACAAACTATAGGAGTGTTGTAGGTGCCTTGCAGTATTTAACTCTCACTCGTCCTGATATATCTTATTCAGTGAACAAGGTATGTCAATATTTACACGCACCTAGAACCACTCACTGGACTGCAGTCAAAAGAATTTTAAGGTATCTCAAGTTCTCAGAAGGTCTTGATCTCAACATTACCAAGTCCTCTTCTATGCTTGTTACTGCATACTCTGATGCTGACTGGGCAGGGTGTGCTGATGATAGAAGATCTACAGGTGGTTTTGATGTATTTCTGGGAACTAATCTTGTGTCATGGAGCGCAAGAAAACAGGCCACAGTGTCTAGGTCAAGCACAGAAGCTGAATATAAGGCTCTGGCTAATGCTACGGCTGAAGTGATGTGGATACAAACATTACTTTATGAGCTTGGAGTTAAAACTTCACAAGCTGCGAGATTATGGTGTGATAATATTGGTGCAACGTATCTCTCATCAAATTCTGTTTTTCATGCACGAACAAAACACATTGAAGTTGATTTCCATTTTGTCAGAGAAAGAGTAGCTCGAAAGCTTCTGGAGATTCGGTTTATTCCCACAGGAGATCAACTCGCAGATGGTTTTACAAAACCTCTTACTGAAAGAAGGTTGAATGATTTCAAGTACAATCTTAACCTTGGCAAAGCTCCTTGAGGTTAAGATTGAGGGGGAGTGTTAGAATATACGTGTAGTAGAAGTTGTATAGGGATAGAGTTTGTTTAAATTCTGTATTCTGTTCTATCCTTTCTTCTGCCTCTCGATCTCCCTGTAACGACCGATCTGGTCGGTCCCATCTGATCGATCTCCTCCTGTAAACTTGTATGCCAAGGCTTTGCCCAATATATACATGCGACCCGAGACAAAGGGTTCTACGCTTCCCAAAACACTTTTACAACCGCCTCATCCGTGGGAAGAAGAAAGAGGCCGGCGACTGCGTGAGCCCCTGTCTCCTCTTGTGCGTGCGTCAGGGTGGACGACACGAGCGGTCTTTCGGACCGGCTCGTGGCCCGCTCGGTCCTGGCCAGCTCGGGCCTAGCCCGCTCAAAAAAATCAGTCGGTCCGAGCTCAAGAATCAGGCCCGACAAAGCTTGGGTCCGGTCCGGGCTTTAACCGAGCCGACCGAGAAAACATAGTCACCGCCGCCGCCGTTCCTCGTCGTCGCGGCCACCGGTAGCCCCCGGGTGAACCATCGTGTCCCCGAACTTCCCCTATTCTTCCTTCCTCTCCTCCCCATGCGCCATAGCCTCTTGCTTGCACTCGCCATCGCTGCCGTGCTTGCACCGCCGCCAATCTGGAGTTCTCGACCATGGCCATTGCTGTCATTTGAGCGCAGCTCGCACACTAGCCACCAGCTAGCCCAGGTAGGCGAACGCCTCGCCAGCGCCACCAGGATGAACTGGACGGCCTCTTGCATGTGTGGGTGCTTCACCAGGTTCGCCATGATGTACTGCAGCTCCGAGGCCACTGTTTCTGTTCGTGCATCGACGAAGTCGGCGCACAAGCCCACGATTTCTCCGTCCGCGAGCCAACGTTGCTGCCTTCAATTGCTATCGTTGTAGTCTTCCAGGACCCAGAGAGCGATGAGCGTGTCCACATACGCCGGCAGCTCGCTGTCAGTTTGTAAAAATTCAGTTTCGTCAGTTCCGTCAAAATTCAGTTTCGTCAGTACGGTCAGTAGTTCAGTTTGCTAGTCTGTCAGTAGATTCAGTTAGATGGTTAGCTAGTTTGGCTCGCAGGACCTAAACAGCAGCTAGATGGTTAGCTAGATTCAGTAAATCCTCTCTCTCTCTCTCTCTTGTGCGATCGGCAGCTATCTGCAACTACATAAACAGCAGCTAAATAGGACCTAACGCAGCAAAAAACAGCCTGCCAGGCAACATCACTAGTCAGCCCATTCGGTCCTCTCGGGCTTGACCGAGCTGACCCCCAAACGGTCCGGTCCCAGAAAAGCAGCTCGTTGGACAGCTCGGTCCGGTCCAGACCGGACCGCTGGCGGCCGGTCCAAAGAACGGCTCGGACCGGGACCGGACCGGCCCGGACCGTGTCCACCCTGATGCGTGCGTTCATGTGGACTGTGGACAGAAGTGGTTGCTGGTTGCTAGCTTTGCTGCCGGGCTAGTGGGCTACTCATGAACCGAGCCTATTGGGCCTTTAGGGAGTACATATATACCTTTTTATTGCAAAAATAATTGGGTGTACATCTGTACACCCATGCCTCATGGTGGATTCGGCCCTGCCTTTCAAGTGTTTCCTTCCTGCATGATGCGCCTTAGGACGGATTGCAGCGAAGGGGTAGCCCCACTGAAGACAACCACATTACGGTGTTTCAACGATCTTAGATGCGTAGGCCGATCGATCCAAAATCGGCAAAGTGATTTGTCACGTCAAGTTTTAGCACAAGTGGTGTAATTGACTCTTTCCTTTTCATCGAAGCGTGGAGATGTTTGATCGAAAACAGCGATCACATGCTACTGCAAGGGGTCTATTCCAGACAAAGGATGAGGCCCTACTAATGACCAATCCCACACGATCGGGTCGCCTGCTAGATTGGCTATCACTGAATGTACAACGATCTGCTTGTTTCGTTTAATGACTTGAAGCAGGAAAGCACTAGCAATGAACCCATGCAGCAGAAAGTAGTGCACACATCGTTCCACCCCGGTACACTACACTCAATCTGCTAGCAGATTTTCACATGGCGAGTCTTCTGAATTTCAATCCGTTCCCATGTTAGGATGAAGAATGTATAGTACTATTATAAAAGTTAGAGCAGTCTGCTTTATGGAAGGAGAGCTTTTAGGGGAACATGGAAGATGGAACGGTGCAAAGCCGATCAACAAGTTGATTATAACATCTTAAATACCACAACAAAAAGGAATGGGCTACATAAGCACGCTCAGATTATCTAGTTTTTTTTCGAGGGGTGCTCAGATTATATATCTAATGAAGGTGCAAAAAAACATTGTATAGATGTCCGGGATCAGACACCGAGCACAACGAGAGCAGGCAAAAGGGCCGCAGCGACCATGGCGCCGGCGGATCCGATGCCGGCCGGCGCGGCGCCGCTGGGGGGCGCGGGCGGCGCCGGCGGGGGCTCGTTCTGGCCGATGACCTTGACGACCATCTTCTGGCCGCGCTCGCAGTGGCCCGTGACGCCGCTGACGAAGTAGAAGGGGCCCGGGCGGTCCAGGCGCACCTCGGTGTCGCCGTTGTTGGAGAAGAAGATGGGGTGCGTCGACCCGCACTTGTCGTACTCCTCCTGCGTCACCTCCATCACCGAGTCCGCCTTGTACTTGAAATCTACGACCAATCCATCACACGCATCATCACATATTCACGCACAAAGTGTCAACAAATAAGGCGTACCGATCGGGTGGATGGATCAAACGAGCGGGTCGAGCGGGACTTACGGACGCTGTCGCCGACGAGGAAGCGGTTCTTGGATGCCCAGTCGTTGTACGTGCTGGAGTCGCCGGCCGCCGGCACGACCCACCCGGCGTCCCCGCCGACCTCGAAGTCGGCGGCGCGCGACGCGCCGAAGAGCAGCGCGAGGAGCGCCACGACGGGGAGGAGGCTGCTCGCCATGGCCCGGCTAGCCGGACGACAACAACGCCGTGCGCGTCTTGGGTTCCCTCCGGCTTGATCGATCTCGATGGCCAGCTCCGTGCGCGAAACTGGGGGTTAGTGACTGACCGCGTCCGATCGATCGGCGATGGTGTGGGAGCGAATTAATAGGGAGGGAGTGGAGTGGCGAGCCGAGGAGGAGGCGGTTGTGAGCGGCGGGGGAGGTCGAGAATGGCGGGGGCGTCGGGTACGTGGACGTGGTGCATGCGCCCGCGGACGGAGTTGCGTCGCCGCGGGAGAGCTGTGGAGTGATTCGATCCACCCGTCGCCGGTTTGACCGCGGGCGCGCCTTGATCTGCGTGGCTCCTGGAGCAAATGGGCCGGCCCACTGTAGCAAGCTAACTTGTGCAGCTTTCCTGTTTTTTCCCTCTCTTTGATTGATTTTTAATTCGGCTGGCATGCTCACTTGAGCAGTTAATTTTTTCTCTTTGAATTTTTATTTGTTCGTTTTAAAAAAACGGCTGCTGGATACTTTTTCGAAGGAGCTAATATATACTACCTCCGTCTTAAATATAAGATGTTTTTGTAGTCTAGTATTAAATGCTTTTAGTTTTTTAAAATGTTTTAAAAATGTTCAATGTGTATTAAGAAAAGTTCACCGACCATTAGAAAAGTTCATTGTATATTCTAAAACTTCATCATCATTAAAACAATGTTCAGTGTATATATTAAATAAAAGTTCATTGTATATCAAGAAAGTTAATCATATAAAAACAGTTCACCATGTATTAGAAAATGTTTATGATATATTAAAAATAATTCAGTGCATATTAAATAAATTCATCATGTATTAGAAAATTGTTCACGATGCATTTATAAAATAAAATAGAAAACAGAAAAGGAAAAAAATAAAAGAAAAAATACACCAAAAAGCCGGACAAACAATGAGAAAAATCACAATTTTTTTTTCAAAAAATACGATGGGAAGCTAACAAAAGCCAAATTGGTTCGCATCCCAAGAGCGAACGGAAATTCAACCTGCTAGGGTTTTTGTCGAGAAGATCCCCATGAGAATCGATCCGATTTTGTATCAATACCAAGGCTGGAAAGACATGCCCGCTACCCCATTGTTTAACCTAAGAGAGGGAATGGAGAGATGGTAGAGATTGCCGGTAGAAACTCTTGCTGGTAAGCGAGTCGCTGCCGGAGTACAATAAATAAACAAGTTTATGGTGAAGTTCCCTTCGATACGAAAAATTGATGAAATGAAAACCTACGGCTTTTTTGGGTTGATTGGTAGCAGAGTCAGTATAAAGATAGGCAGATGGACAAATTCCTCGATGGCATCTTACAAGTTATATGTATGCTATGTGACAATTAGCGGAGTGCCAGAAACCTTGCAACACTACCAAGGGTTTTGTGAGGCTGGGTCACTGATTGGTGAGGTCCTTGAGATTGATATGGAATTGTACAAACAATATGAGGTTCTTAGAGAAAAAATAGGGGTTATGGACCCAAGAAAAATACCATCAAGTGTGCCTCTTAATGAGGGTGGCTACATTTACGACATCTACTTCGATTTGGAAGATATTGTGGAAGAAGGAGGTCCAATGGAAGGGGGAATTTTAGTGAGTAATCCCAGAAACATCGCTGCGAATGCTAGTGTTGCTGAAAAAAGACCTAGAGATAAGGCAACTAGAGATGATGCAGGATGCAGTAAATCTCCGAGGAATCAACTACATGTAGATGCAGGTGCAGCTTATGATGAAGATGCACACATGGAAGAAGTTATTTCTAGCCAGTGTGAAGTTGACATGAACTTAATTGCTGAGAGAGAGAGAGACTAGGAAAAAACTGCTTGAGAAAAAAATGTCAAATGAGAAACTACTCTCCAGAGTGGAACAAGTTAATGTTGAATTCGCCAAAGACTCAGCTGTGCTGGAGGACTTTACTGATGATGTGGATTATCAGAAAGAAGATGAGTTTGATTGTACGCAGGACCCTGATGAATTTGCGAGGCGACTTGGCATTGGTACACAAAAAATGGTGAGATCAATGAGGCAGTTGACAGAGAGATGCTTGGTGATGATCCTGATGCAGTACATAATGACTTTGATAAAGAGAATGAAAAGCCCGTGTGTCTGAATTTGACTCAAACTGCTGCACTTGCGGGGAAAGATGGTGGTCTGAGGAAAAACCCTTGTGTGGATATGTCTGAAAGTGCGTTACAAAATCCATTACCTGATATTGGCGTGGGAGTTAATGCTACCAAAATGAAACTCATCGATGCCGCTGCTAGAGTTCAAAAGGCCAAGTACAAAGCTGCTTCCGACGAGGCAGCAAGAAGACGGAGCGACAGGGACAAGAAAAAAGATGAAGGACAAACTATGGATAAAGCTACGGAGATGGCAAGTGATACGTCTCCAACGTATCTATAATTTTTGATTGTTCCATGCTATTATATTATCTGTTTTGGATGTTTAATGGGCTTTAATATGCTCTTTTATATTATTTTTGTGACTAACCTATTAACCGGAGGCCCAGTGCCAGTTTTTTTTGTGTGCATATTTTAGTATTTTACAGAAAAGGAATATCAAACGGAGTCCAAATGGAATGAAACCTTCGCGAGGATCTTTCTTGGACCGAAAGCAATCCAAAAGACTTGGAGTTGAAGTCTGGGACTCTACGAGGAAGCCACGAGGCAGGAGGGCGAGCCCCCCACCCTCCTGGGCCCCTCGTAGCTCCACCGACGTACTTCTTTCACCTATATATACTCTTATACCCTAAAAACATCAGGGGGAGCCACGAAAACACTTTTTCACCACCGCAACCTTCTATACCCATGAGATCCCATCTTGGGGCCTTTTCCGGTGATCTGCCGGAGGGGGAATTGATCACGGAGGGCTTCTACATCAACATCATTGCCTCTCCGATGAAGCGTGAGTAGTTTACCACAGACCTTCGGGTCCATAGTTATTAGCTAGATGGCTTTTTCTCTCTCTTTGATTCTCAATACAAAGTTCTCCTCGATGTTCTTGGAGATCTATTTGATGTAATATTCTTTTGTGGTGTGTTTGCCGAGATCCGATGAATTGTGGATTTATGAACTTGATTATCTATGAATATTATTTGGTTCTTCTCTGAATTCTTGTATGCATGATTTGATATCTTTGCAAGTCTCTTCGAATTATCGGTTTAGTTTGGCCTACTAGATTGATCTTTCTTGCAATGGGAGAAGTGCTTAGCATTGGGTTCAATCTTCCGGTGTCCTTTCTCAGTGACAGTACGGGCAACAAGGCACGTATTGTATTGTTGCCATCAAGGATAAAAATATGGGGTTTATATCATATTGCTTGAGTTTATCTCTCTACATCATGTCATCTTGCTTAATGCGTTACTCCGTTCTTATGAACTTAATACTCTAGATGCATGCTGGATAGCGGTCGATGTGTGGAGTAATAGTAGTAGATGCAGAATCGTTTCGGTCTACTTGACACGGACGTGATGACTATGTTCATGATCATTGCCTTAGATGTCTTCATAATTATGCGATCTTCTATTAATTGCTCGGCAGTAATTTATTCACCCACCATAATACATGCTATCTTGAAAGAAGCCACTAGTGAAACCTATGGCCCCTGTATCTCTTTTCCATTATATTGAATCAACTTGCCAATTTCTATCGCCGTTCTTTTTTATTGCAATCTTTACTTTCCAATCTATACAACAAAAATACCAAAAATATTTACTTTACTATCTTTATCAGATCTCACTTTTATGATTGGCCGTGAAGGGATTGACAACTCCTTTATCGCGTTGGTTGCAAGGTTTTTGATTGTTTGTGCGGGTACTAGGTGACTTGTGTGTCATCTCCTACTGGATTGATACCTTGGTTCTCAAAACTGAGGGAAATACTTATGCTACTTTGCTGCATCACCCTTTCCTCTTCAAGGAAAAACCAACGCATGCTCAAGAGGTAGCAGCAAGAAAGAAAAACCTCGAGATAACCCCAGGTGAGACCACAGTGCCCATTGTTTTCAATACTGTACCTAGCTTTATTTCACATATTACTAGTTCTGTTGGTGTTAGCTTAGGTAGGAGTCCTGAGGAAATAGAGCGATCTATTTCTATGATTAAGGAATTAGAAAAGTCTAGAAGTGATTTGTTTACTGCCAGATTAAGGAAAGAGAATAGAAAATATAATGATACTGAGTCAAAATTGGATAGTTTCGACCCTGATGCTATTAAGAACTTAGCTTCTGATTCTGATTCTGATTTCAAAGAGGATGAGGATCTAAGAGAGGAAATATTGATGTTATCTTCTCTGTTTAAACCTAAAAGAAAGGTTTGCACTGGTGCGTTCAGTGTTAAACCAAAGTTTCGATGTAGTGTTGGTAATGATACCTTATTATATATAAACTTTTTTATGGCTGATATTTTTTGGAATGCTAGAGGATTAGGGGAACCTGAAAAGAGAAGATTTCTTGCAGAAACTATCTCAAAGCATAAGCTAGAATTTGTTTGTATTCAAGAGACAAAAAAGAGCGCGTTCGCTGACCCCTAGCTGGCTGGGGTTAGCTGCCATTTCACCTTTATTTGGCTTTGGCAGCCATCTGTTGGTGCTTCAGGTGGCTTGCTAATGGGGGTTAGAGAAGATTTATTTGAAGTAGATACTTGTAGGCGGTGATTTTAATATCATTAGGAGGAGTAAGGATAGGAACAAGGCCAAGAAGCTTCCTAAATGGTCTTTTTTTTCAATTCTATTATTGAGCATTGGGGCCTGAAGGAGCTTGAGCTTTCTGGGCAAAATTTTACTTGGTCGAATAACCAGATTGATCCCCTTTTTGTTAAGTTGGATAGGATCTTAGTTAGCCCCGCTTGGGAGTTAAAATTTCCACTAGTTATTGTCAGGACACTAGTTAGAGGTGTCTCTGACCATGCAACCTTGCTTATGCATAACGGGGTTAAAACCGTTACAGCTAATAAACCATTTCGCTTTGAATTATGTTGGTTTATCAGAGATGATCTTGCTGATGTAGTTAATAAAATTTGGCATACTAATGTGAATGGCAAGGATAATTTGGCCATTTGGATGCAGAAGATGAGGAATTTGAGAAGATGCCTGAAAGGCTGGAATCTCAATGTGGAGGGGGCTTATAGGAAAAAAAAGGAACACTCTAAGTTCCCAACTAGATGATCTTGATAGATGATGTGAGCTAACTGGGTTATCAGTAGCTGACTATGAACTTAGAAAAGACCTTCAGTGTAGTTTGAATAAGATTTTAAGAGAGGAGGAAATCAAATGGTATCAGCGCTCTAAAGAGAGAGATATCAGGGAAGGAAATAACATCACTAGATATTTTATGATTAAGGCGAGCGGTAGGAAAAGAAAGAACAAGATCTTTCGTTTTGTGCAGGATGGGGTTTGTTATCCAGGGTGATAAGGAACTATTGGACTATGCTACCAAGTTCTATAAAGAGCTTTTTGGTCCTGTAGACCTTTTACCTATCTCCCTAAATATTCCTATTCCTACTTGTTTGGACATTAAAGATAAGAAAATGTTGACTGCTAGATTCTCCTTGGAAGAGATCAAGCTTGCTGTCTTCTCTATGAAATGTAACCGAGCGGCTGGCCCCGATGGAATGCCCGTTGAATTTTACCAAGTAATTTTGGGATTTAATTTGTTCTGATCTACTTCAGTTGTTTAATGATTTTTTTGATGGCAAATTGGACTTCTCTAGGCTAAATTATGGTGTTGTTACATTGATTGTATAGACCTATTTGTATGCTTAATGTTCCTTTTAAGATTTTTACCAAGGTTTTGAACACTAGAGCTATGTTAGTTGCTGACAAGGTAGTGTCTAAGATCCAAACAACGTTTATTAAAGGGCGTTATTTGTTGGATAATGTAGTAATGTTGCATGAGACCGTGCACTATCTTCATAGAAACAAGCTCTCTGGTGTGCTTTGTAAAGTCGATTTTGAGAAAGCTTACGATAAATTTAACTGGGACTTTATGCTTTTTGTGTTAGAGATGAAAGGGTTCCCTGAAAAGTTTATTCAGTGGACCAAGTCAGCCATTGTTGATGGGAAAGTGGCTATTACTTTAAATGATATGATGGGTAACTATATTACTACTAGAAAAGGTCTAAGGTAGGGGGACCCCTTCTCCCCCTTGTTGTTTAATATAGCTGCTGATGTCCTGGTGACCCTGGTTGGAAGGGCTCACGAGCAAGGGTTTATAAAAGGTCTAGCCCCTCAGATTTATGAAGGTGGCCTTTCTGTTTTACAATATGCTGACGACACGAATTTTTGTTTTCGAGGACGACTTGGAAGGAGCCAGGAATCTTAAAATAATTCTTTGTGTCTTTGAGCACTTGACTGGTCTAAAAATTATTTTTTTAAAAAGTGAGGTTTACTGCTTTGGTGAGGCGGAAGTAAGACTGAAGGAATATGCTCAGATCTTTACTTTCATAATTGGAACCTTTCCTTTTCGCTACCTGGGTATGCCTCTGCACTACAAGAAACTTAGTAATAGCGATTGGAAACCTGTCGAGGAGAAATGTGAGAAGAAAGCAGCTACCTGACAAGGGAGCTTGCTTCCTATGGGAGAGAGACACATTCGAACTGAGACTTGCTTGAGTAGTGTCCCATAGTCACATGCTTTCCTTCTTTAGATTGCCTAAAGGTGTGGGTAAACATTTTGATTTTTTCCGAGCTCGTTTGGTTTGGCAAGAAAGGGAGGGAGTGCGGAAGTACCACCTGGTCAACTGGAATGATGTGTGCCAACCTAGGGACCAGGGAGGACTGGGGGTTACTAATCTAGATGTTAAAAATGTTAGTCTTCTTTGTAAGTGGCTCTGGTGACTCGTGATATCTTCAGAGGAGGGCATGATTTGGCGCCACATGTGAGAAGGATTTTGTGAAGCTAGCCGCTGGAAATGCTTGCTGGCTTCAAAGCCTTTATGTTAATTTGGTTATCGTCCTTTAGTATGTTGATACCTTTGTAGCTAGGGTAGCACTAGGCCCTTTCATAGGTAGTTTTGGATAGATTGAAGCATCCTGATGTGGTGATATATATAAGTGGTGTGATGATTAGGCTTGATAAGCTGGAACATCCTGGTGTGACTTCTAGATCAGTGATGTAATGTTGGTTTGATGCCTTGTAAACAACTCGAAAATGGGGGCCGTGTGGCCCCTTCGATCGAAAAAAAATTCTAACACGAGGGTGCCTATTGCAGCCATTTTATTCTACAAATCTGTATATGCACTATATTTACGTTACCAATATTCGCTCCGTTCACAAATATTAGATGTTCTATTTTTTTCCTAAACTGAATGTATATATACACACTTTAATTTGTTTGTTCACTCATTTCAGTCTGTATGTATTATGTAGTCCATATTAAAATATTGAAGACATCTTATACTCCCTCTGATCTGATAAATCATCAAAATGGTCCATATGGAGGGAGTACTTTGGTAGACTTGGATATAAATCACAAAAATGCTCCATTTCTTATTTGAATCTCCGAAACAGAGGAGCCAATCCCCAACCCCTGTGCCATGCAGCAGCGCGCTCCCGCCGAGCGCTCCACAGCGGCGTCCCTGCACGCGCACGTCCTCCACCTCCACCAATGCGGCGCCGCCGGTAACCTCCTCCGCCGCGCGCACGCGGCCGCCCTGACATCCGGCGCGCTGGCCGCGTCCCTGCCCCTCGCGGGCGCGTTCATCCTCTCCTACGCCGCGGCCGCCGACCTGCCCTCCTCCCGCCGCCTCCTCCTCCACCACCCGCTCCGCCTCCGCTCGGCCTTCCTCTGGAACTCGCTCTCCCGCGCGCTCTCCTCGGCCTCCCTCCCCGCCGAGGCCCTGCGCGTCTACAACCTCATGCTCCGCTCCGCCGTCCGCCCGGACGACCGCACCTTCCCCTTCGCCCTCCACGCCACCGCGGCCGCGGCCGCCGACGCCGCGCACGCGGCCAAGGGCCTCGAGCTCCACGCCGCCGCGCTGCGTACGGGCCACCTCGCCGACGTCTTCGCGGGCAACACGCTCGTCTCCTTCTACGCCGCCTGTGGCTCCGCCCGTGACGCGCGCAGGGCGTTCGATGAAATGCCCGCCCGGGACGTCGTCTCCTGGAACTCCCTCGTATCCGCGTTCTTGGCCAACAGGATGTTCGATGATGCGAGGTGGGCGTTGGTCGGTATGATGGGGAGCGGGGTCCCTGTGAGCGTGGCGAGCTTGGTCTCGGTTCTGCCTGCTTGTGGCGTGGAGCAGGAGCAGGGGTTTGGGTTGGCTCTGCATGGACTGGCGCTGAAGACCGGGCTGGACTCCGTGCTCAATCTCGGAAATGCATTGGTTGATATGTACGGGAAGTTTTGTCAAGTGGAGGCATCGATGCAGGTGTTTGAAGTAATGCCAGAGAGAAATGAGGTTTCTTGGAATTCTGCCATAGGTTGTTTTCTTAATTCAGGGCTTTATGGAGATGTGCTGGCCATGTTTAGGGAAATGTCAGAGCGTGGAGTCATGCCAGGGTCTATCACATTATCAAGTCTGCTACCTGCTTTGGTTGAGCTTGGTTATTTTGATCTGGGGAGGGAGGTACATGCGTATAGTATAAAGAGAGCAATGGACTCAGATATTTTTGTTGCCAATTCACTTGTGGATATGTATGCCAAACTTGGTTCTCTGGAGAAAGCCTGCACTGTTTTTGAAAAGATTGAGGTACCCAATGTGGTGTCATGGAATGCAATGATCGCTAACCTTGTGCAAAATGGAGCTGAGACTGAGGCATTCCGTCTTGTTATCAAGATGCAAAAGGATGGGGAACGGCCAAATTCGATAACCCTGGTGAATGTACTTCCAGCCTGCTCAAGGATGTCCTCTCTAAAGATAGGGAAACAGATCCATGCATGGTCGATCCGTACAGGATTAGTATTCGACTTATTCATATCAAATGCTTTGATTGATATGTACGCGAAGTGCGGGCAGCTGAGCTTGGCGCAAAATATTTTTGACTTGTCAGAGAAGGATGATGTGTCATACAACGCGTTGCTTCTGGGTTATTCTCAGAGTCCATGGAGTTCTGAATCTCTTAATCTATTTAAGGAGATAAGGTCTGCGGGAATCGAGTATGATGCTATTTCTTTCATGGGTGCTCTGACTGCATGTACCAATTTATGTGCATTTAAACAAGGGAAAGAAATTCATGGTGTTTTAATAAGGAGATTACAAAGTAATCATCCCTTTCTGGCCAATTCACTGCTAGGTTTGTATACTAAAGGTGGAATGCTTGATACTGCAACAAAGATCTTCAATAGGATTACAGAGAAGGATGTTGCTTCATGGAATACCATGATCATGGGGCATGGAATGCATGGCCAAATTGATGTTGCTTTCCATTTGTTTGATCTGATGAAGGATGATGGTGTTGACTATGATCATGTGTCTTACATTGCAGTGCTGTCGGCATGCAGCCATGGTGGGCTTGTTGAGAAAGGAAAACAGTACTTCAGTCAAATGCGTGCCCAAAATTTAGAGCCACAACAAATGCATTATGCTTGCATGGTTGATCTTCTTGGGCGTACTGGACAACTGACTGAATCTGTTGAACTAATCCTAGACATGCCTTTCCATGCCAATTCCGATGTGTGGGGAGCACTGCTTGGGGCTTGCCGAATACATGGAAATATTGAAGTAGCACAATATGCAGCAGAACATTTGTTTGAGTTGAAGCCAGAGCATTCGGGTTACTACACACTGCTGATAAACATGTATGCCGAGGCTGGTAGGTGGAATGAAGCAAACAAGATCAGGAAATTAATGAAATCCAGGAAGGTACAAAAAAATCCAGCCTATAGCTGGGTACAGAGTGGCAACAAGCTACAAGCTTTTCTTGTGGGGAATGGTTAGCTCTGCCGCGATAAGTTTAAATTGACTGGCAATATAACAGATGGTGAACTTATATGGTGGTACGGAGTCTTCCACTAGGAATGAATTGTATATAGCACTATAATATTGCATGTTCACCAAATCTGATAAATATCGTCACTGTAATAATGAAGGAATGCGATGAGGAGTGCAATGACTTCTAGAAGACCGTAGTCGTCGATGGGTGCACTGTATGACCTGACAAGAATCACATAAAGATGAGCAATATTAATTGGCACTACTGCGGTCTACATATCTTTGCTAATGGAGTTTAGCCTAGTAATGGAAGAGAAGGTAATAATTCTTAGACAATTTGTCTCTATATAAATAACTTTGAACATTTCTGAAGTTCTGTCCAGCTGTTTGTGTCCATGCAGTCATTGGCATACCCAATGTATTCTCTGCATAGTGACGTACCTTTTGCCAGTTCCTCAACTTTGAATAGTAAATGCGATGAGGATAAGCAAGAAGATAATCCTGATGGCTAATAGAACAGATGAGGTAGAGGCTGAGATAATCCTGATAAGCAAGAAGATAATACTGATGTGCTAATCCTCAACTCTGGATATTGTAAATGCTTCATTGAAAGTAGATTTGGGGAACTTACTATGTTAAAGCAATTTAACTCATGGTCATATTTACTGAACTATTGAAATGTCGCACTAAAGTTGCTGAAACTTCATATTGGATTATTTGATCTTGAGTTAGATGATTTCAAATCTGAATTAAGATTGCTTCAAATAATGAGATTTTTTAATTTCTTAGAGATATATAATGTTTTTTTAATATCTCAATTGCTCATCAGATTGTTTATTGTGCATGTGACTGAAGCATCAACTGGCTTTTCAAAACTGATATTATTGTAAGAAATGATGAACGGTCATGTTACTATATGCATTGAATATGAGATGTTGGATGGGATTAGTGTAGGGACTTTGCTGCCATGACTGGCTTATTCGTTTGCAGATGATGAACATGGTTCCGCCTTCGTTGCCTTGGGAGTCAAGCATATGTTTTTACTAAATGTTTTGTCGCATGTTATTGTCAGTAGCTAGTATTTTTCATTATATTTCTAAAAATCTGGATGCCACACATTTGAGTGATCATTGAATCATTCTTTTGTGATTGAAATAAAAATATTAAGTGCTTATATACTTGTGTGAGAAGCCCTTCTTTATTAGACTTTGCATGGGTTTGAGATATGCCAGGATCAGCCATGCGCCTCTTTCACTGCTGTCTAATATTAAGCACAAAACGAGTCGTACTTTACTTGGTGCACAAAAGTGAGCTGTACTAAGTGTCCAATTATTGTATGAATGTGCTAGAAACCTTCTAAAGTTCTGCTGATAACTTTATTCTATGTGGTAGATAGAACTGATTATTTCTCTTCAGAGGAAATTGCACTCAGACTCCCGGCATACATGGTCATTAGGTTTATAAAGGCATGGGTTTAACGAACACCCACTCACATGTATTTTTAGTTTACTCTGGTTGTAGCTTGGGTCCGAACGTGTTGAAGATGTTGCCAATCACACAGCTTCCACTCAGTGATAGCCACGAGGAAGGCGAGAAATGATCATGGAACAAAGCAAAGAGTGACAGCCTGACAGATCCTGCAAGGTGCAGTAACAGATGATAAGCTCAGGTGCTTGGTAGGGAGACATATCAAGGTAACAAACTCACTAGTCCGCCTCTAGCGAGACAGACCAGAGTCTCATCTTTGTCTTGTTTCTGTTAATTTCCAGATATTGGCAAGGAGTTTGAAGCAATCTCTAATTGAAAGAGTGGGAATGGAAGAGTGGAGTTTCATTCGGTAGGGGTCTATATAGGATAAATACTCCAGACTCGAGTAATTCTTCTCATTTCGGGTCCAATCGGCATCCTACGTTGCACGGATACTTGGATACATATCGGATACGCGATGCGGGGATACGCCCGATACGTCAATTTTCTAAAAACATAGATACAGGGATACGTTTATATATAGATATTACATATATTAATTATTAAAAATATGAAGAAAAAAATTAAGGAGCTTCTAGGTCAAAGCATGCCTCAATACAATTACCCCTTTCTTTTCTTGCACTTAGTCCACTTCCATTAATTGGCAGTGGGATTTGTCTAGGTTTGTTGTTCTAATCAGTGCATCGACTCTCTCCTGCCCACCTTTCAATTGAACAAGAACGTTCACAGACATGTTTTGACATGAACTCAGGCCCATGTTGGGAATCTTCAAAAGGTGCACCTTTACTATTGAGGGGATTTCATGTCGAACGAGGGGTTTCAGGCATCCAAAATGTATCGCAGAAGTATCCTTGGAGTATCAAACATTATTTTCTTTTTTTTAAAATCAAAATATTGAGGGATACTTATGGGATACGTATCGGGCCGTATCGGGGCAATATCCGGCTGGATACGCGCACTTTCTGAAGTATCCGCGCAACGTAGTCGGCATCCTCTTTTGCGATTTAGAGTTCCTTGGATGCCTTGTTTGAATAAATCATCAGGCAGCTGTTTATAGTATGTAGCATATGAATGCCTTTGCATGATTATTAGTGTTGGCGAATGCGGCAAATCTTTGAAAAGTATGCAACTCGATCTGCTTTTTTATTGTTAGATTCGTAAATGTCTCTACTATTATACGCTAGAATGTTCTAGCAAATAAAATGATCCTGATCCCTTCAGTTTCTTTTCACCATGGTTTTTAATTAAGTAATTGTTTTAACTTATAACCATGTTTATTGAAACTATGCAAACACATTAGTCTAATTCTCAACTTGAATGGTGTTCTATTAAGAAGACGAACAGTTGGGTTAACATTCTTCTGATATAGTTGCAGGATCAGCTTATCTGAACAGTTGTTGGTTGCTTTCTTGATGAATGTTGATCTTGGGGTGGTGGCATTGGCATACTCTAGTTGATCTGTAGTTCTTCTGGAACCTCACTTGGCACTGAACATTTCAGACAGTGACTGTTCTGTAGTTTTTCTGGGAATTTTCCTTTGGCAAAACCTACCGATATTTTGGGCAAATCTCCTTTTGGCGGAACCGACCTATAGTTTAGCAAATCCCCTTTGACAAAAGTACCTATAGTTCTTCTGATATCCTTCATTACATATGCTGTTACTTCCAACAGTCCAGGAAGCCGCTGATCTGGGAGCTCAACGCATTTTCCTCGAGTCGGATTGCCAGACAATGGTTTCGGCGCTGAAGGGCCGCGACTATGATGCTGCTGAGCTTGGCGTTCTCTTCAGGGAAGCAAGGAGCTTATGCCATGCATCTTTCGAATCCTATGATTTCAAGTGCTGTAAACGTGATTGTAATAAGGTAGCTCATGCCTTGGCACAGTTTGGCCTGTCGGCTGATGCGTCCTTCTCTATCTGGGCTGTGGATGCCCCTGAATTTGTTTCAGTCCTGGTGAACACTGATATGGTGCACCAGGTTTAATGGAATAGATGCTATTCCTCTCAAATTTCTGTTTGCTCCCTGGACAATTCTCCTTTGGCATTGGCTTTAGCCATAGATTGATATATTGGCACATCTCCTTCGGCGTTAGATTTAGCTCCAATCCTGTCTGGGCAAACCTCCTTTGGCGGTTAGTGGTACTGCATCAGGGATTTCTCCTTTTGCATCAAGTGTGCTGGCCATACACATGGGTCCAAACGTTAACCTGCTGTTCAAAGGCTGTTCTCTAGTTTATCACATTATCACATAGCACAGCTTATTACAAAAATGTGGGAATGGATTTAATCTAATTATTATGAACAATATTGGTCGCTTTGTATCACATGAAAATGACAGTGTTGTGTTGCAGGGTTTGCAAGCAGTTATTTCTTTGTGACTGACTCAGACTGTGAGTCATACACTGGAATGAGTGACAGTGAGGACCAAGAAGAATCTGAGTTCAGGTACAGGCGTACAGCGACCATGCACAGAGCATCTTGTCAAAGCTTGGACGGTAGCATCGGTAAGATTGATTATTTTCTTACATCTGAAAGAGGGGCTTTCCTGATAGGGGCATAGTCTGCCCTGTGTCTGATCCCTCAGGTCAGTTGGGCCGCATTGTTGGGGTTTAAAGGCATGTGGACTTGGAGACAAACTCAGCTGGTGATATAATACAAGATGTCAACACCAAGCAGCTTTCAAGAGTAGCATCCTCTGTCTCTGGTGACTGCGTGGTTATGGCACCAGGGATTGGATGGGTGATCACCGTTGTGCTCAGTGATGGGGTGGAGTGTGAAATGCTGTTAAGTGTTAAGAAACTCTGAGGCACTGAAGCACATTCGTCCGATCATCTTTCAAGATGCACCTTATTTTCACTTTCCAAGTCAACGTGTGAGGATTGATTGTCCATCCCGCCGCGTCCAAGTCAGCAACATGGTGGGCAAGTCGAGATGACGGTGTTGTATCATTTATTGGATGTACTGCTGGGTGAGGTATGTTTTAGGGACGATGGTGGCTCTAATCTCCAGTTCTTGTCGTCATCTTTACAATTGGTCAGAAGTACTTGAAGCTGAACTCATGTCAATGAAAGAAGGCTCTCCAGTTGTGCAATCAGCATATTGATATTGAGTCGTACTGCAAGGAGGCCGTTGCTATGATCAAAAGCAGAGAGGAGAACAGGCCAGAGTATGCTTTTATTATCAGAGAGATCAATATCAGTTTGGGGATGCGATTCTTGCATTACTCGTATTCGTCGGAGCACAGGCAATTTTTAGGTTGCATGCATGACCGAACAGCTGTTTGGTTATGGTTCGGCCCAGATGATGTTATGGAAATTGCTGGACGAGATTATAACACTTAATTTTGAGCAATGCAAGAATTAGCTCTGCCCCAAAAAAACATGAACTTCATCAAGTTGAAACTTTCATCTAGATACCACGTGTACCGTCCGAACCATTTTTAAACTGTGAAATGTGGGGAACTAATGATATTTTTTTTTCTATTCTATTCTATCTCAAAAGTGATTATGTATATTTGTGACGCAGCGTATAGCTCTTCATATCCCACCGTGGTAATCCCGAGTTTGTCATCATACAAAGAAGCAATCCCGAATAGTTTTTCTTTTCTTTTTGAGGGAAGCCAAGTCTTTATTGCTCAAAGATCACAGAGTTTGGAATACAGAAAGAATCGTGGGGTTGTTCGAGCCAAACATGGCGGCCCCGATCTAAAGATTGAGAGTACTTGGCTAACGAACGAGACTTGGCCCTGATCCAACATGATCAAAAACAGTGCTCATGATCAAAAGTGATAACAGTACATCCGTTTTCATCTTCAAAGACGTTTGTCCAGAACAAAAACATGAAAGCGGGAAAACAAGTAGCCAAACAGCTAGCAGCTAGCATATATATCTTGATCCGAACCAGGCCGTACGTCGCGATTAATCTTGCACCGAGGTGGCCGCCGCCGCGCGCGCCATGACCGCTGGGAGGCTCGTGATGTGCTGCAGGAGAAACGCCATCTCCTCCTCCTCGTCGTCCTCCTCATCCATGGAGTCGTCGCCGTTGCTTCCGCTGCTGCTGTTGGTGCTACCGTAGTGCACGACCGGCTCGTCCTCTCGGAGAAACTCCAGAAAGTTGGCCAGGACGTCCCCCTCCAGCCACTTGACGCCGGGAAGCGGCGCCTGCGCGGCCTCCTCCGCCTCCTTGAGGAACTGCAGGTACTCGGCCAGGACGTCCCCTCCAGCCAGGCCACCGGGAGCGGCGCCGGCGCGCCGGCGATCTGGACGTACTCTAGGGTCGCCATGTCGCCGGCCGGCTGGCTCTTCTCGCTGGCTGCTCCTCGTCTCCTGTATGCAGACGGAGGGGAAAGGAAGTAACGAGAATACAAGATTAAGGAGGGGAACTGAGTTCCCTTGAGATTATATAGAGCGGCCGAAACGCGACTTCCTCCGAGTCCGACACCAGCTCGGCATCTAACCGTGAAGCAGCCTACTGAAATGTAGCCGGGGTTCCTGTTCCTAGTCGGACTCAAATTCAAAGGGAGAGATCAAGATTTTCTTAGTCATCAACAAGCTAGGTAGGTCAGCTGCTGCAGCTGCGTCTCCAGGCTCTGGCGCGATGTGGTCGCCGACCCCACTTTCCGCAGACTCCACGCCGAGGCCGAGGTCGCCGCCCACGTCCCGGTCGTGTCGGAGGCGTTGCTCGTCATGGAGACCCACGAGGATTGCAAGCCCGACGAGGCCAGTTTCTTCTACGTCTCCTCGTCCAAGACAACGCCCATGCCCCACGCCGAGTCGTCATCCCCAGCGGCTACAGCCTCTCCAGCGTGTGCAATGGCCTGCTATGCTTCGCCCTCGACTCCGCCACCGAGGTGCCGGCGTTCATCTGCAACCCTCTTACCGGCGAGACGGCGATCCTTCCCAGGGTGTCGTCCGCGTGGCTCCCGGACGACCCTAACATCTACCATCAGTTCGCTTTCGGGTTCAGCCCTTCCACCAAGGAGTACAAGCTGTTTCGGTTCTCCACCTCGCCACCCGATCCCGAAGGCGGGAGCCTGAATGAGATCGAGCAGGGCGTGTGCACGTTAGGCGGCTGCAGTGGGTGGCGCCAACGGTCGTACATGTTGTTGAATATCTTTTGTATAGGCAGTATATCGCATGTATATGTAGGATCATTTTCTACCTTGCCCCGCCTCCTAGTTACCATGTATAGTCGAGGCCGTGGGCTGCTCATTGTAAATATATACGTGCGTGTATGCACCCAAATCAATTGAGAGTTGCATTGCCAAACAATATGGTATCAGTTTTCCTCACACGATCCTCTTCCTAAACAACTTCCGCTCCTGCCGCCGCCGCGCCCTAGGCTGCCGCCGCCGCATCACCGCCGCCGCCGCCCCCTAGCTGCGCCGCCGCCGCCGCTTCTTCTC
Source organism: Triticum aestivum (assembly GCF_018294505.1). NCBI lineage: Eukaryota > Viridiplantae > Streptophyta > Magnoliopsida > Poales > Poaceae > Triticum > Triticum aestivum. Next base: position 779,238,924 of record NC_057798.1, read on the forward strand.
CCTGCCGCTGCTTCCTCTCCAGCCGCACCACCATCTTCCCTCTCCCACCCGACATCGCCATGGCCTCACCCGCCTCCTCCGCATCCGGTTCCGTCATCCCCAACCCCTTCGCCGGCCCCGATCCCGTGCTCATCTGCGATCTTGACATCCACCGCCGTGTCCCCGTGTGCCTTGACTACTCCACCTCCACCTACTATGCCTGGAAGACCTATTTCTCTCTAGTGTTCCGCGAGTATCATCTCCATGATCACGTCGACGGTTCCGTGGATTCCAGCCTCATGCTCGGTGATGTAGAGTGGACGACCATCGATACTACACTCATCCAGTGGTTCTACCTCACCATCTCCAAGGATCTCTTCCACACGGTGGTCAGCGACGGGGATGACGCCCTCGCCGTTTGGACCAAACTCAACGGGCTCTTCACCGACAACCAACTCCAACGCCGGGTTTTTCTTCAACAAGAGTTTTTTGGGTCGCATCAACTTGATTCCTCTGTCGATGACTATTGCATGCGTCTCAAGAAACTTGCAGATGAGCTCCGTGATCTCGGCGAAATCATCTCCGACGATCTCCTCCTCAGCACCCTCTCCGCCGGGCTCAATGAAGAGTTCGGCAACGCTGCCTCTAACCTTACCTTGATCCCGGAGCCAACCTTTGCCAAGGTTGTGGCTTACTTGCGTCTGGAGGAACGTCGCATGAAGATGGCGAAAACTAGGGCGACCCACGTCGCTCTCGCTGCCGGGACCTCTCGCGGCGGCCCGCCCCCGCCGGCTCCACAGGCGCCCGCCGCGCCGCGGTTCCCTCCTCGGGCGGCCTCCTACGGGCCGTACCCGCCGCCACCAGCGGGCCACTTCCAGGGGCCGCCACCCCCGCCTGCCTCCTCCGATCTCCGCCGTGGTGGTCGTCGCGGTCGCAAGGGAAACGGCCAGGGGGGCCAGCCTCGTCAGCAGCAGGCCACCGCGCCCTGGGCCGCGGCCCAGAACCCGTGGACGGGCCTGGTTCATGCGTATAGCATGCCGGTGCCCCGCCCGCCCGCTCCTGGCCTTCTGGGGCCACGTCCCGCAGCGCACCAGGCGCTGATCGCCGTGCCCCAGGCGTCGTACGCCGCGCCTCCAGCAGCGCCGTACGCCGCGCCATCTCCAGGCGCCTACGCCATGGCGCCCTACACCGCCCCGCCGCCGGTGCCCTATGCCGCGGCGCCATATGCCGCACTGCCACCGTCGGCGCCGCCGCTCCTGCCGGCTCCATGGGATCCGTCCCTTCTCGCGGCGCTCCAATCCGCCCCCTCACCAGCCAACTACACGGGTGGCGGCGATTGGTACATGGATAGTGGCGCCACCTCTCATATGGCTGCCAACCCCGGTACTCTCCACTCCTCATATCCTGTTCATACCTCCAATCGTATTACTGTTGGCAATGGGTCATCTCTTCCTATCATGCACATAGGCCATGCTTACTTTCCGTCCACATCTACACCGATTTCATTATCTAACATACTTGTCTCTCCCGAACTCATTACTAATCTTGTTTCCGTTCGTTCCCTTACTCGTGATAACCCTGTCACCGTTGAATTTGACATGTGTGGTTTTTCTGTCAAGGACGCCCGTACCCGGATGGTGCTCCACCGATGTGATAGCCCCGACGAGCTCTACCCAGTCCACCCACCCGCCTCCACCTCCACCTCTCCGGTCGCCCTCTCCGTCGGTGTGGATCTTTGGCACGCTCGCTTGGGACATCCGAACGACACCACCCTTCGTCATATTCTTCGGAGTTTTTCTTTCACTTGTAATAAGACCGACGGTCACACTTGTCATGCGTGTCGTCTAGGTAAACATACTCGGCTTCCTTTTAGCACTTCCTCGTCAGTTGCATCGTATCCGTTTGAACTACTTCATAGTGATGTGTGGACTTCTCCAGTTGCGAGTAATACCGGCTACACCTATTATCTTGTCATTTTAGATGATTTTTCGCACTATGTGTGGACCTTCCCGTTGCGGCGGAAATCCGATGTCATATCCATTCTTACCGCCTTTTACTCCTATGTCACCACCCAGTTTGGTCGCCCCATCCACGCTATCCAAACCGACAACGGGAAGGAGTTCGACAACCTCGCGGTTCGCACCCTCCTCACCACACATGGCACGATATTTCGTCTCACTTGTCCCTATACCTCGCAACAAAATGGGCGCGCAGAACGGGTCTTACGCACTCTTAACGATTGTGTCCGCACCTTGTTATTTCATGCTAATGTGCCACCCCGCTTCTGGCCCGATGCACTTGCCACCGCATCCCGCGTCATCAACATTCGGCCTTGCCGCGTCCGCGGCAACTTTGCACCACACCACTTGCTTTTCGGGAGCCCCCCATCCTACGACGATCTTCGCATCTTCGGGTGCCTCTGCTATCCCAGCATCGCCTCTACCACCCCTCATAAGCTCGCTCCTCGCTCTCTTGCGTGCGTCTTCTTGGGTTACCCTGCCAACACCAAGGGCTACCGCTGCTACGACCCTGTTTCTCATCGTGTCTTCACCTCTAGACACGTTTACTTTGACGAAAGGGTTTTTCCGTTTCAGCAGGTACCACCGACCGACTCGCCAGCGTCTTCACCTTCTGCTACTGCGGCTCGGTCTCGGGCCTCCTTGGTGCGCCCCCGCGCCCTCGGGCCTCCCTCGGGCCGCCTCCTGGTTTCGGCCCCCTCCCCGCCTCGCGGGCTGCCGGCTCGGCGGCTGCGGCTTCGGAGGGTTCGGCGCCCCGCTCGGCGGCTGCGGGATCGGCCTCGGGCCCAGTCCCCTCGCCCGACGCCGCGGCGTCCTTGACGTCCTCCGCGACACCCGTCGCCTCGGCGCCTTCCTCGCCCTCCGCCGGGGCCCCCGCGTCGGGCTCTACAGCGACCTTGCCCCCGACGCCCGCCTCCGACTCACCGGCAGGCTCGGCTGAGGGCTCTCGGCCGGCCTCTCCAGCGCCTGCGTCGCCCGGATCCGCGCAGGGATCTCCTGCGCCCTCGGCCGGCTCGGTCTCGGTGGGCTCTTCTTCACCCTCGCCCGCCGCACCGGCCCCACCGCCCTCCCGCATGGTGACCCGTGCCCGGACCGGTGCGCTCCGCCCGAGCCAGTGGTACTCTGCCGACGAGTAGCTGCTTGCGGCCTCGGTGCCGTCCACCTCAGCGCCTTCTCCCCTCCCATCGTCGGCTCGAGCGGCTCTTCGAGACCCTCATTGGCTCGCCGCGATGCAGGAGGAGTTCGACGCTCTTCAGCGTAACCGCACCTGGCAGCTGGTGCCTCGGCCGCCGCACGCTAACGTGATCAGCGGCAAATGGGTCTTTCGGCATAAGACCCGGCCTGACGGGACCCTTGAGCGCTACAAGGCTCGGTGGGTCGTTCGTGGTTTCCGTCAGCGCGCCGGTGTGGACTTCACCGACACCTTCGCCCCGGTTGTCAAACCGGGCACTATCCGCACTGTCCTCCAGCTGGCGGTCTCCCGCGCATGGCCCGTCCACCAGATGGACGTCTCCAACGCATTCCTTCATGGCCATCTCGCCGAGCAGGTCTACTGTCAGCAGCCCATCGGCTTCGTCGACGCCACTCAGCCGGATCACGTGTGCCTGCTCTCGCGCTCACTCTATGGGCTCAAGCAGGCTCCTTGTGCTTTGTACCAGCGGATCGCTGCCTTCCTTCAGCAGCTTGGCTTCGTGGCCACCCGCTCGGATGCCTCTCTGTTCGTCTACCAGCACGCTCTTGGGACGGCTTACCTGCTGCTCTACGTCGATGACATCATCCTGACTGCTTCCACGACCGAGCTTCTCCGACAGCTCACGACTCGCCTCGGCACCGAGTTCGCGATGAAGGACCTCGGTCCTTTACACTACTTCCTCGGGATCGAGGTAGTGCGTCGTGCGGACGGGTTCTTTCTTCATCAGCAGCAGTACGCCCAGGAGTTACTCGAGCGCGCCGGCATGCTTAACTGCAAGCCCGCTCCTACGCCTATCGACACGAAGGCTAAGGTCTCCGCTCTTGAGGGCACCCCGGCGCAGGATGCCGCCTTTTACCGGTCCATTGTTGGGGCCCTGCAGTACTTGACGCTCACTCGTCCCGACCTACAGTACGCGGTTCAGCAGGTGTGCCTCCACATGCACGCTCCCCGTGACTCTCACTGGTCCTTGGTGAAGCAGATTCTCCGTTACATCCGTGGCACTATGGGTCTTGGTCTCACGTTGACGGCGTCCTCCTCCACGGATCTGGTGGCCTACTCCGATGCCGACTGGGCCGGCTGTCCCGACACTCGGCGCTCGACCTCTGGCTACTGCGTCTACCTCGGGCCCTCCCTCATCTCGTGGTCGTCTAAACGACAACCCACGGTGTCCAGGTCGAGTGCCGAGGCTGAGTATCGTGCTGTGGCTAATGCTGTTGCAGAGTGCTCCTGGCTACGACAGCTTCTTCAGGAGTTGCACCTTGGCGTGGCCAAGGCTACCGTTGTCTACTGCGATAACGTCTCTGCCGTCTACCTCTCCGCCAACCCCGTTCATCATCGTCGCACGAAACACATCGAGCTCGACATTCACTTCGTGCGTGAGCAGGTGGCTCTCGGACACATACGGGTCTTACATGTCCCCACCACTCAGCAGTTCGCCGATGTCATGACCAAGGGGTTACCGACGACTACATTTGAGGAGTTTCGGTCCAGTCTATGCGTCACTAATGACGT
>NC_057798.1:779243746-779252164 GCF_018294505.1 Triticum aestivum
TTTGTATAGGCAGTATATCACATGTATATGTAGGATCATTTCCTACCTTGCCCTGCCTCCTAGTTACCATGTATAGTCGAGGCCGTGGGCTGCTCATTGTAAATATATACGTGCGTGTATGCACCCAAATCAATTGAGAGTTGCATTGCCAAACAATACATGTCAACCTTTCCCCTATTGCGCACATCGCAGCCGGTGCTCATTGACGGCATGTTGTACTTGTTGGCCTACGGTCATACAAGGCCGGAATCCCTAGGGCCCCAGAACCTTGGCAAGATGTTGATGGTCGACGTGGCGACCGAGGAGCACTACATGCACTGTCTCCCGGTCAAGTACAACAGCCAGTACTACGATCCGCTGGTAAACGCCTTCGAGATGAGCGGGCGGCCGTGCCTCGCCGTGAACTTCCGGACAAAATTACTGTTCTGACCCTTAAGGCAAACTAAATCCCGATTTGACCTCGTTCCAAATTTTTTTTTGTTTCTGACCTTTATTGGTGACGCCAAGGTCCCTGGCGTCTGGGTTACGAAGCAGACGCCACGGTCCCTGGCGTCTGGCCCCTGGCCCGCACTGCCCGCCTGCCCGTTGACCTGCTGACGTGGCAAAGGGGCCAGACGCCAGGGTCCCTGGCGTCTGGCCCCGGTAAGTGGATAACCGCGCGGGCCAGCCCACCCATCCCCATCTTTCTCCTGGCGGCGCACGACGAACAGAGGGCTCTGTTCTTCGCCCCTTCTCTCCCTCCCACCACCACCCCCCTTGATCTACTCCATCAACCCCTCAAACTCACAGATCGGACCCCCCCAAGCTTCTTTGAGGTATTCTCCCCCATTCCCTCCAATTTTTTTTTGTTTTCCCCTCTTTGGTTGGATGCATTATTCAACACTAGGTGATGTTAGATGAGTAGATGGTTTCTTATTTTTAGAAAATTTTGTGTAGTTGATAGATGATTAGGTATGCAGTAGATGATGTGTAGTTGAACATGTAGGTAAAATCAATTCGGTTTTGTGTATATGTTGTCCATAGGATTTTTTTTTGAATTAAGAGGGGTGATGAATATATGATTTGTGTATGTAAAATAGACTTTGGCATACTATATTTGGTTTGATAGATGATGTGTGTATGTGTAGATAATCCTATTGTTGGCAAAAAAATTTATGCAAAAGAGATGATGAAATTTTCTTATTGTGTGTGACATGATTTGTTCAATAGAATGGCGGATGATGATAATGAAATATATTTGATGGTGAAATTTGGTACTCTAGATGATATGTTTGCATATGTAGAAGAAAGAAATGATGTGGTTATGTTTGAGAAGAATGGTGTTTTCATATGGAATAAACTTGGAGAAGGAAATTGTTTGATATTGTTCATGTATTCATAGATGTTTGTGAAATTTTTTTGTAGGATGGCGGATGGTGATGGACCTTGGTATGACGGATTAATCGATGAGTGGGATAAGGAGCATCGTGCTCGTGCCATTGAAAATGGACAGGTAAGAAGCAAGACTGGGTCAATTTTCGTTGTTTCTCATTTGTGTTCTTGTATTGATTATTAAAACATCACTTTATTTGCAGGTTGTAGTTGCTATGCGCATGAGGGGTCATTCCGCTGATGACTTTGATTACGACCCGCGGTATGAGCCTTACATTCGGAGATTGGGTCTTCTCCCATTCGTGTTGCAGTTTAAGCGACGCGCTCCGCCGGTGAACCACGCGGCGCTGACCGCACTTGTGGATCGTTGGAGGCCGGAGACTCACTCCTTCCACCTTCCATGTGGGGAGATGACGATGACCCTACAGGACATGGCTATGATAAGCAGCCTTCCTATCAATGGACAAGCTGTTACCGGTCGTGTCAGCGTGGGTAATTGGCGAGAACGGACTGCCGATTTAATTGGCGTTCAGCCCGAGGGCCCTCAGGAAGGCAAGGCCGATACAGCGAAAGTGACGCATTCTTGGCTAAAACTGGTCAGAGGAAACACCAACCCGTGCCCTCAGGATGCCAATGACGTGGTTGTGCAGCAGTACGCGCGGGCCTATCTTTGGTATGTACTAACCAAGGTAGTCTTCTCAGATGCAACCGGGAACTCAGCCCTCTGGATGTTCTTGGAGCCACTTAATAACTGGGATACCCAGTATAGCTGGGGTTCGGCCGCACTAGCATACTTGTATCGTCAGGTAAGAGATATTTGCAACCAATTATTTTGCATTTGTCATGCGCCTCCATATCTAACATGTTTGTTTGATTGCAGCTTGACTTGGCGTGTCGGAGGAAGGGAGGTACATCCTCATTGTCTGGGTTTGTTTGGAGCCTATCCGTGTGGATGTGGGAGCGGATCCCGGTTGGACGGCCCGATTTGAAGAACCCCCCTCATGGCAAACCCACGGGGTAATCATGACGGGTTGCATGATGATGATCCATATCGGCGCCCTACGCTTGCTTACTATTGGGAACAAGTGACAGTGTACACAGGAAGCTCGCATGTGCGATACAAGTGCTATATGAACGAGCTGGACACCTTGACTGCTGAGCAGGTTATGAGAAGTTCGATGAGATAAAATTTAGTCAAGAATGAAACTTATGTATGTAGCTAACAATGTATCTCTTTGTTTTGCAGGTACATTGGTTGCCTTATGTGGAAGATCGTGACTTTGATCTTAATGAGATGTGCACGCGTGATAGCCATCTTTGGCGGGCGAGGTGCCCAATGATATGCTTCTTCGCAGTCGAGTGGCACTTTGTAGACCGTGTGGCAAGACAATTTGGAAAAAGACAAGGTATTCCAATTGAGGAGAGCAAGGAGGAAATGCTATCTCTGCATCGGTAAGCAAGCATGCCTTGAGTATGTAGTAGAGCATTGAATAAGTCAGTGTTTGCTAATGATTTGTCCCGTGCATCATTTGTAGGTTCGATCGAAGGAACAATCAGGATATATCGGATTGGGCAAACAAACACCGTGTGTGGATAGAAATTTGGAATCAAAGAGACACGTTAGTGCAATCAGAGAATAGACCTCACAATCAGTCAGCATATCAGAAGTATCAAGTGTGGTATGCGGATCGTTACCGGTTAAAGCTGAAGCCAGGTTGGACTCACGAGGAGTGGTCGGAGTTGGTGTCTGAAGACCCGGAGACTGCAGAAGGTTATCATACCTTCAACACGGCTGTGAGAGACACCAGAGGGGCTCATGTTGACTACGCACCGATGCATGACGAAATGGTAGTCTGTTTGACCTATTCTAACATACTTGCATCATGTTGTCTTCTTTCAAATACATAAGTTTGGTGTGTTCATGAATTGCAGGGCAGAGAGTTGCTTCTGTGCGTCAACGATGCCAATGTTGCACTGAGTCATCCACCTGGTGGTGCATTATCTGAGAGGACTCTTAGGAGCACGATGGAGGTTAGTCGCAATATATTATAAAAGTTTTTTTCGCGGATTAGTTATTTGGATCTCATATCATAGCATCTTTTGTGTTGTCGCAGAAGTTCAAGAAGCGGTTCCATAAGATGGCAGCTATGCTTTCTTGCCATGGTGCTAAGTCCAGTGACGTGTATGCACCAGGTAGCCGCGCTGCCAGAGCTAATAAACGGCGTTATGTCCAGAACGAAGAGGACATAGAGGAGGAGGTCAATGAAGAGGAGCCAGCACATCAAGAGGAGCCAACACATCATGATGAGCATGAGTATGATGCAACACATCAAGAGGATCATGAGTATGATGTTGATGCTCCACAACCATCACAGGTTACACAACCGACACAAGGCAATGCCCGCTCTAGAAAGGGCAAAGCCATAGCTAAGACACCGGGCAAGAAAGGTAGAAAGAAGACATGGAACACTCAATTCCATAGTCCGGAGTATCCTCATCAATTTATGCCTGCGGGAATGCAAAGATATAAGTCCAACATTGATGCAGAGGCGGAGGAGGCTAGCGAAGAGGAGGAGCATGAGGCTAGCGAAGAGGAGGAGCATACACTTGCAGATATCGTGAAGAGAGGAAGGAAGAAGTGAGCTTGTTGTAGTTTGTTTCAATGAGCTTGTTCTAGTTTGTTTCGACGAACCTGGTGTAGTCTCTTTCCATGAACTTGTTGTCGTTTCTTTCCATGAACTTGTTGCCGTTCGAATTAAGTTGTACCGGATTCGTGAAGTTGCTATGAATGTTTGACATGAATGAATGATGTGATTTATGGTAATTGTTGTTTCCTGTGATTTAGTCATTTAAATGAATGTTTATATGAATGTTTGACATGAATGATGAAATCTGTATTTAGTCATTTATATGCACAGGGAGCCAGACGCCAGGATCCTTGGCGTCTGGCTGTATGTCAGGGGACCAGACGCCAGGGTCCTTGGCATCTGGATGTATGTTAGGGGACCAAACGCCAGGGTCCTTGGCGTCTGGCAGTCTACTGACACCAGAAACAGGGTAAAGCAGGGGAGCCAGACGCCAGGGTCCTTGGCGTCTGGTCCTGGTGCAGACAATACTTGCTTTTTCACTTGTAGTTTTGTCTTTTCACTTGTAGTTTCGAATAACATACATACATAAGCATTGCATAGTCTTTTCATAACACTATAGTTGACAAATGACAAACATAGTTCAAATTACAAACTTAGTTCATGACCACGATGGTCTACGATACAATGCAAATTACAAACATAGTTCAAATTACACAAATAGTCTCGAATGACATAAGTAGTTCATGACCACGATGGTTGAAACGACATGAACATCACATATAACTCGGTTTCCTGTAGCAATGCAAGTCAACAACCCTTTTCCATTTCCATTCTTCCAGCATTTCTTGAATCTTGTCATCATCAGTTATGTCAACCAATTTTCTTTCCCCGGGGCCATCTGACTTCCTCCTGCTGACGTAGTACACAAAATCCTCTTCCTTCAACCCTTGCTTCAACATGAATTTAGTCTTCAACCAATCGAAAGTGAGGTCCACTTGACTAACTTGCACAATACATGGAGACAAGCCATGCACATGAACAACAGGGCTAAGCACCCACTGAGTTTCGTTAGCCATCTACAGCACACAAATCTCTTAGTAGCTAACCTATGATACATTAAACCACGAGGAAAACAAACTAGGGTTTTCACAAAAGTATGATAAATTAAACCAACCAAAAAATGGGGGTGGAGTTGATTTACCTTCTAGTCTCGAAATCCTGAAGATCCAACGGTGAAACCGGACCGATTTGTGAGAGATCTGAGGGGGGGGGGTTAGGGTGCTGGACGAGGGAGTGACGTTGGCAGGGCTAGAGGTGAGAGTGGGTGGATATGAGTGAAATGAGAGGGGTAGAGGTGGAGATGAATGGATGAGAGGGGTAGAGGTAGGCCCAAAATCTTATCCACTCGAATCTTATCCATTAGACAAGAATGCTTTTTGGACACCAGACGCCAGTGACCTTGGCGTCTGGGTGTCCATCAGACACACCAGACGGCCTGTCTGGTCACCTGCGCGAGCAAAGCAAGCCAGACGCCAGGGACCCTGGCGTCTGGATCTGGGAGGCAGACGCCAGGGACCTTGGCGTCTGGGTGTCCATCAGACACACCAGACGGCCTGTCTGGTCACCTGCGTGAGCAAAGCAAGCGAGACGCCAGGGACCCTGGCGTCTGGGTGTGGGAGGCAGACGCCAGTGACCTTGGCGTCTGGGTGTCCATCAGACACACCAGATCTTTAAATAAGTGAGTTCTTTTTTGTAAGCCCGTCAGCTCAAAGTGGATTTGGTTCTCCTCCTTTGTGAATCCATCCTCGTCCAACTGTTCAACTGGACCCTCGTCATCCGAGTCATACGCATATTGACGCCTAAAAGGCAAGTCACGATCCATGTCCTTTTGCGCTATGTACACATCCAAGTCACCAACATCATTGCCATGAAACCCTTCCTCTTGCTCTTCGTCGTCATCATAAGCATCTTCATCCTCTTGAATTACTCCGTCACTAGCAATCACCTCAACTTCATTTGCTTGGCTAGTTGGTGGTTGGCTAGAAGCATTGGGGGCATACAACTCAACCTCATTTGCTTGGCTAGTTGGTGGTTGGCTAGAAGCATTGGGGGCATACAACTCAACCTCATTTGCTTGGCTAGTTGGTGGTTGGCTAGAAGCATTGGGGGCATACAACTCAACCTCATTTGCTTTGATAGTTGGTACACGGGGACATGGTGGGGGATAAACATTGGGGGCATCAACCACAACCCTATGCTCAACAAGTGGCACCATTGTCCTCTCGCTCATGTCATCCATTGGGGAAGAGACATGCCGGTTCAAATCAAAGGTAAACCGAGGAGATTCAGTGGTGGCAAACAATTCAAGTGACTTGTCTTCCGATTGGGATACTTTTTCCTTGTATACATCCCAATGCAAATCCGAGGTGATAGGCATACTTTTCAAGCGAGATTTGGCTCCAACTCCAACATCATACCTTCCTATTAACTTAACATCAACATTGGTGTCCATCCACTTCAAGACTTGTCTCACTTTTGCAACAACATCCTCATAGCTAGGGCTTCTATCAAAAACCAATGGTTCCTCACCCGTGTCGGCATTGTTACTCAAGAATGCCTCCTTGTCAATGTAATGAACATTAACAAGTCTCTCCATCTAAAAATTACATGAATGCATTTAAGATCTCAATGAGAATTGGTGTTTATCCAAATACATCTTATTATATCCAAATCATATCAACACTAAATTATTGGTGATGACCACAAAAGTATCACTAATCACTAATTAACACACTAAGCAAAGTTAACCCTAATCACTAACTAACCCTAACCCCCAATCTTTCTACTCAACAAACATATATTCCTACTACACACCATGCATAGCACTATATTATCAAAGTTAACCAAGCCATTCACACTAACATAAGGGGGAGAAAACATGAACTAGGGTTCCACCAACATGTATAAAATGCAACCAAAAGGACAAGACTTAACAAAAAATAATTGGATGATTTGGGAGAGATTAACAAGAGCAACAAAGTGATGGAAAGATCCACCTAAGGGATGTACCTTTTGGAGAGGATTTGAGGGGGAGCTTGAGGGGTGAGAAAGAGTGGGGAGGCAGCAGCTCTTCTTCAAGCTCGGGCTGGATTGGGGAAAGTGTGTGGGGTGGGACCCACACACTCTCCCGGTGGGGTTATCCACTTACCGGGGCCAAACGCCAGGGACCCTGGCGTCTGGCCCCTTTGCCACGTCAGCAGGTCAACGGGCAGGCGGGCAGTGCGGGCCAGGGGCCAGACGCCAGGGACCGTGGCGTCTGCTTCGTAACCCAGACGCCAGGGACCTTGGCGTCACCGAAAAAGGTCAGAAACGAAAATTTTTTTGGAACGAGGTCAAATCGGGATTTAGTTTGCCTTAAGGGTCAGAACAGTAATTTTGTCCTGAACTTCCTCCACCCTTTCCAGAAGCTCCAGTTCTGGGTTATGTCACCGCTGCCGCAGGACCAGTGGCTGCCACCACAGGACGAGTATGCTGAGATCGACGACAGCAACTTGTGTTGGGATCTGCACTATAGCTTCGATATCCACGACACCGGACGGGTCACCTCGACGGGTGCCTGGTTCGATGATGTTGAGAAGACGTTGTGCTTCAGGCACGGGGATGTCTTGTTCGAGAATGGCACTAGGGGACGCTCGCCCGGACCGTCTCCAGATGCTGATTGTCCACCATGTGACCATCGACTCGAGCTGCCGCCAACACCGGCGGATTGCAAATGGAACATTTTCGGTGGTTATCGGCCCAGCCTGCTCTCACCTCTCACCTTGGCAACGGCACAATCGCCTTCGTGTGCCGAAGCAAGAAGACAACAATTCAAGCATAAATTGTTGCTTACATTGGTCAGACACCAGTGAAAACATCACGTATGTACTGAGCTATCTCAAATCTGCCGGCAAGTATCAACACCTCTTACAGTGCAGGATTGAACCTGCCATAACATAACATTCCTACTTTGCTAGTTGCACTGCATCAATGTTACTTATCACTTTCCTATTGGTAGCAGTAATATTGCTTTGGCCGTTCTTTATTGGTAGAGCGTATGGGGGAATCCTGTCTTCCCCTTTCGACGCGTATAGGTGGTCTCCAGGTTATTACTAGTAGAAGGAGATTCTGTTATGTGACAATGATAACTGGCGTTATTTTCATGAAGATTAGCTGGTAGGTTGGTTAAGGAAATTTTGCCAGTCCACGTGAGATAATTTCTTTTTCTGAATTTCAAACCAACGAAGACATTTGGCAATAGTATATTGAAAGATGTTTTTTTCTACTTAATAAAATAGTTAAATAAGCTATCGAGCCAGCTCAGAGCCCCCAATGAACAATTGTTCTGCAGCCCAGGGCTTCGAAAAGATGTGTGACTGTTCCTACTCCCTCTGTAAACTAATATATAAGATTTGGACCA
>NC_057798.1:779252504-779260657 GCF_018294505.1 Triticum aestivum
CCGTCGCCGGTGTCCTCCAGCAAGCAAAGCCTGCGCGGAGTCGGCGGCGGCGGGGTGCTCTCTGGCCGCTGCTCGCTTGGGAGGAGGGGATCTCGCGTGCGGGTGGCGGCTGTCCGGCGTTCGGCCCCGGGGCAGCGTCCTTGCTCGCGCGGAGGCGGTCTTCGGCGTGCGTCGTGGCGTCAGGTTGCGGTGGTGGGCGCATCGTTGCGGTGCGCGAGGTCACGGTCATCGGGCCTGTTCGGTCCTGATCCGATCTGGGACCCGCAGGCGGCGGCTGGCGCGGGCGGTGGAGGGAGGCTTGGCTCCTCTGTTGCGCGTCTGGAGGCCTCCTGCATCGTCTTCCTAGGCTAGGTGATGTGGTGGTTCAGGCTGGGGCTTCGGCCGGTCGGCTGCAGATCTGGTAGCTCATCCGGTGAGTTGGGGTGGGGTGGCGGCCCTACCTTCCTGCTCGGGGCTCTTCTGTGGCACTGCAGCAGCAGCGGGTTGCTGGATCTGGCCTGTTTCGGCTGTGTTTGGCTCGTCGGCGTCTGGCCGGCGGCGAGGATTGTGGTGGCTCCTACTTGGTCGTGGCGCGATGGCTTCGTGGGAGGTGTGCGGGTCAGCGGAGGTGCTATGCGTGGGGGTGTGGGTGTTGCTCAGGGCGAAAGCTTGCCGCGCTCTTGCCGGCCGACGGCGTCGGCGTCTGTGGACGTCGTTTCACCTTCTTGAAGGCGCCGCCGTGGAGTCGACCCTTCACGCACCCTTGGATCCAATTCTTTGGGCGAAAGCCTAAGACCCAGTCGGGTCGGGCGACGGCGTTGGCATCGTCGCTTCCCTCTTTGGGCCGTCGCCTGGAAGAACTTTGGATCCCATTTGCACGCTCCATGGGTTGGTCGTGGTGGTGCTGCCCGCTCAGGATCGAGGGTGGTGTGTTCTTCTTCAGGTGTTTCTCTTCGGCTGTCCTACATGTGGTCTCCGGCCTGCTCTATGCATGCTCATGCCCCTGCTCTGTTGAGACGAGCCTCGAGCTCTTGGTCTCGTCTTGATTCACCTTTGCTCAATGACGACACAATGACGCCTCCCCGACTTGCTAATCGTCTTGAACTTCCGTGGCGGAGCGCTCAATAAAGGTTCGTGTTAAGCTTTGGCACAAGGTTCTTTTTAAGATTTGGCACTCGTTGATTGTGGATGCTCCTCTGTTGTGCTGTGGGGTTTGATACGCACGCCGGTGCGGTGCGTTAGGCTGTTTGTAGAGTCTTGGTATTGTGATCCCTCGACGCACCCCTCATCTACCCGGTCCTGTTAGTATGCTAGTTAGGTCTTGCCTTATGTTGGACGTCCTGTTCCTCTCCTTTTCTTGTAACACTTATTACTTGTCTGGTTTTCGGCTCGGTTTTCGGAGCTGGCCGGGCTAATATCCGGCACCAAGTTGCCACCTTGCTGGCATTCCAAACCAGCGTAGCTAAACAAAAAATGGTATGGTCTTTCGTGACACAACAGATTCCTGTGCCACTTTTTGGTACTCTGGGGCACAGAGAAGATATCCGATTGTTTAGCACTTTAACAAGGAAATGGAAAACAGGGAAGCTTGGGCGTGCCGATTGTGATGTTTAACTGAATTTCTTCCCGTGTTCAGTGTATGGATGCCGAACTCTTAGGTTGCGTGAGTTGGTGTTCAGTTAAATACAGTTTCCTGCCCACATAATAGTCGTTTGTCCGATGACTACAACGCGCCGGTGATGGGATTTTGCAAACAATCTCTGTTTGTACACGACGCCGAATCACTCCCATCGACGGCAGTCACTTGTTACAGTTCATTCAGTTAGACCTCGTCGGTCGGCGTGTATGCGGTCATGGTTGAGTACGTGATTGTATTAAGAAACATAGGTTAAACTAGGAAATATTCTGTCTTACGTTGTACTTTAAGTAGATCATGTACTCCTATATATATGTCCATGAGGCTCAAGCAATACAACGAACTATTCCACCAATCCTCTCTTTCCCTTCTAACATGGTATCCATCGCAAGTCGATCCTAAACCCTAGCCGCCGCCGCTTCCGCACCTGCGCGCCGCCCCCGGGGCGGTCGGCCTCCATGACCGCCGCCGGGGCCGCACCACCCGTACTAGGGTTCGTCCGCCGGTCGTGTTGACCGGCTGCCCTAGAGAGTCTTTTCCCCGAGCCTTGCTCCGGGGTTTTCCCTCTCCCGCCGGTCATCTTGATCCCGCGTTTTTTTTGGTTTTGCGATCTATTCTTGATCGGTTTGCGTCGCCCACCGCCGCCGTCGACCCCGACCGCTTCTACTCCGACCCCGGCGCGAACAGCCGGCCTCTCCTCCGACCCGGCGGCCACGCGCACTGAGGCGGCCCTTCGCCGCCACCGTTCGCGCGCCGGCCCGCCCGTCGATCTACGCCGGTCGTCACCGCCCTGCTCCGACCGGGACTCCTGCATCACCCGACCTGGTGGCCTCGCGCCATGCGGCGGCCAATCATAGCCGCCCTGCCGCCCGCCGTAGCCGGCTTCATCTCGGACACCGCCGCCACCCCGTCTCCACCGAGCGGTGTCCCCGACCTCGCGCGCGATCGGATTGATCACCCGCCCACCACCGCGATCCGCCTCATCTACGCCGTGCGACCGACCTGGCCCGTCGGTTGCGCGCGCCTCCGCAGGTCCCGTGAAGATCGTCCCCGAGTTCAGCGCATCCCTCCACCAATCGAGCAACGGGTTGCCGCTGCGTCGCCCCGTCGGGCCACAGCGCCGCCGCCTCGTGGTTCTTCTCCCGGCTGCACCGACCCGCATCACCGCTGCATCGCCCCTTCGGGCCGTAGTGCCGCGGCCCGTAGTCCACCGCCGCCCCGAGGCCGTCCGCTCCTGGTCGTCCCCGTGGCCGCATCGACCCTCGTGCCGCCGTTGCGTCGCCCCATCGGGCTGTAGCGAGCGTGGCATATGGTCCACGCAGCCGTCCCGAAGCCGTCCCCGCGGTTGCACCGACCCGCACTCGTCCGTCGTGCCGCCCCTTCGGGCTGTCGCGCCGTGGCCCACGGTCTCCGCAGCCGCCCCGAGGTCTTACCGCCGTCGCCCCGACCTGCCCGTTGCCGCTGCGTCGCCCCTTCGGGCCGTAGCGCCGCTGCCCGCGGTCCACTCTGCCGTCACGCGATGACCTCCCGTGGTATGCGCCGCGCCGTCTCCCTTGGCGCGGGAACGCCACTGTCCGCGCTGGTCTTCGTCACGTTGTCAGGGTTTTCCGCCTACTTCGAGCACCGCCGCCGCGCTCCTAATCAAGCCGCCGCCGCCGTCAAGCCGCCGCCGCCGCTTTTCTTTGGCCGCCGCCGCCGCTACCCCGTAGCCGCCGCAGCCGCCCGTCCACCTCCTTCGTCTTCATCCAGCACCAGCCCGTCGTCAGCGTCGCCGTCATCTCCCCGACCACTTCGTCTACTCCGACCACCGTTGGTGACATTGGCCCCGCACCGATGGACGCCGCAACCGTCGTCGAGTTCTTCTCTGCTGGCCCTCCGACTTCTTCGACATGGCGTACAGCTCGTGCAGGTCCTAGTCTCCGCATGCCTGATGCTGGCAACACCGCCGCGTGCCTTCGTTCACGACGTGTCCCCGAGCCTGGCAAGCCTAGTGCGGCGCTTCGTCAACTTCGTCTTCGTCCGTCTACGCATGCCTGGTGCTGGCAACACCGGTGCGTGCCTTCGTCTACGATGTGTCCCCGGGCTTGGCAAACCCGTCGCCACGCGTCGTCAACAACATCTCCCCTCTGGCGCACCACTACTTCGACACCACTGCGCCCATGCTAACTCAGTGCCCCCTTGCGCCCGCGGCTCCATGGCGACTTCCTCGACACCGGCCACCCCGACTCGACATCGACCACGACATTCTTCGCACGGCTACCTCAACCACGACTCCACCACACACGCTCTCGGCTACATCGACAAATGGCACAAAGGGCTACCGCCTGCTTGAGAAACCTCGTCGGTATCCACTCCAGTCACGACTTCCGCGATGCGTCGACCGCTACGACTGTGGGGGGTGTCCGTCGGCTTGCCTTCGGATTCTTCTCCAGTCTCACTGTCTGCGTCGCTACAGTTGTGACTGTAGGAGGATGTTGAGTAACGTGATTGTATTAGGAAACATAAGTTAAACTAGGAAATATTCTGTCTTGCCTTGTACTCCAAGTAGATCATGTACTCCTATATATATGCCCACAAGGCTCAAGCAATACAACGAACTATTCCACCAATCCTCTCTCTCCCTTCTAACAGTCATGGCCTCATCTCGTCAGAGCTTAATTTGGTGCCCGAAACATCCGCTGTTCTTTGTCATTTTTTCTGAATGCTGACCTTTTCTGTTCCCTCTTTTCCGAAGCGATGGAATGCTGACCTCAATTTAGAAATGAAAAAGGAAATCAGTAACTTGTCAGCCCGGTTCTGATGTTGTTCAACCAAGCTTACACACTTAGAGGCTTCCACACGCACCTTTCCATGATTCCATCCTGTAAACATCAGATGACGAATTGGCCGGCCGGTCTGGTCTGCATCAACGACCCACAGTTTCAGGCTTGCAAACAGTGCCGTTGCTAAATTTCGCGCTCATTGTCCATATGTTGTCTGCAGCTCAAGCTATCCTCCAGCATCCACTGTGGTCAAAGTCGATGGGCGAGCGGGTGGAGAGCCAGAGCCAGAGCCAGGGGGGAAGGCTCCGGCGCCCCACGTTTCCGGCGATGCGTGGCGCCAAAGCGAATTAAGCTTGCTCAGTCTCGTGGCGGGGCTGTAGCTCTTAGCGGTAGTCAGCCCGCGGCCCCGCGCCTCGACTGGGGCTACAGCTCCGGCCTCCGCGACACACGACACGAGCAGCTAACCCGGCTGGCTCGCTCGGTTGGGTGGAATGGCGTTCACGGTAAGCAGCTGCAAAGGGACACGTTCCTAGGTGGGAAATGATTAGAGCGTCTCGCAAAATGCATCATGTTTACCACGCCGGTGTCGACACATGATCGATCTACTGCCTAGTGGCTACACGGATATATCTATATGCTACTGCCTCGATCGTGTGGGCGCAACGCACTGATCATTTGCCTGGTCATCCATGCACACTCACCCTCCTTGCCGCTTCGGTACCACTGCTACCTTATTTCTTTGGAGAAATTTTTGATCTATTCATAATTAATCATCGCAGTATAAAGAACATCATTGGTAACAAAAATTACAACCAGGTTCATGGACCACATAACGACGACTACAACAAACATTGAATGAGCCAAAGACACGCACCGTCATCGCCCCTCCTCGTCGAAACCGGAGAAAACCTTATTGTAGTAGATAGTCGGGAAGTCGTCGTGATAAGGCACCATAGGACCAGCGCACCAGAGCAGCAACCATAGCCGATGAAGAAAGTCGTAGAACGGAATGATCAAACTTGTTATTAACACTCAAACGAAAACTGGATCCAAACAGATCCACCAAAGACCAACACTGACCAAATCCCGTGAGATCTAACAAAGAGACACCTCTTATGACCTCTAATGACACTAGACGCACCATCAGGATGGTGATAGAACATGGGAGATATTATTCCTGCCACACAGTTCCAACCAAGACGCTGGAACTAACAAGAACAAAAGTGAGGTCCTTCTAGCTGGCGAGAGGCCGAGCTCCTCCTCACCTACATGGCCCAAAGGCCATCCGAGATGGGGTGGACCGGCGGCGGCGCCGACGGGTGGAGTGGAGAAGGAAAGAGGATGCGGCTTGCCGCAGTACCACTACTACTTGACACCAGTAAATTATACCTGCAATTTAGGTAATCAGATTACATCTATGGTTCCGTAAATTGTTATAATAGATAAATGAAAAATTCAAGGCATATGCATGAAGTACAAAATGTAAAACTAGGATAAAATATATCGAGTGTGTTTTGTCTAGGTGTGCTTTTAAAGTATATCATATAGCACTTTTTAACATAAAATAATAAAAATAGCTATTGCTCTATTTATATTACTCAAGGAGTGTACGGCGAGCCATAGATTACAAGTGAAACATATAAAATACATAAAAGAAGATAGCATCCTTGTCACACTGTCTAACCAATCTATGTGAAAAAAGGTCACTGTTGTCGATGATTAGCTTGACCATCGTAATGGAGTGAAGGTCAATGCATTCCTAGCATCCAAAATTTTCCAAAAGGATAGAATTTAGAACAAAATGCCATGTAGAGTGTTCTGGACCAGCTGGAAGAGAAACATCCCACAAATCTTTGATGGTGGAGAGAGAGAGGCCGAGGAGATACCGAGTCATTGTGAAATTCCATCAGAGAGGGGGCATGTGACGAATAGATTATCGGAATCTCCGGTGAGCTGGCACGTCAATGGCAATCATGCTTGGGGGATGATGTGTGCGCAAGATGACCTTCGTCTTTAGGCGATCTTGAAATAGTAGCCATGCAAACACCTTGATCTTGTTAGGAACATGTGAAACCCAATTGCTTCCAGCATTTTGGTCCACCTCGGCCTCTCGCGCAAGAATATCATAGGCCCTTCGAGTGGAGAAGGTGTGACCCCCGATGAGGAGACACGAATCCATCTCCGCCAAAAGGCATAAAGTCCTGCAACAGTGACATAAGATAGGCCATTCTAGAAGAGTCTAGAACAAAACCTAAGTAAAGAAGTTAGGATAGTCTAAGTATAGAAAATTCTAGAACAAAGTATAAGTGTGTTTTAAATTTTGTAAAAAATGGCCATGAGGTTTAAGTCCAACCATAGAATATTTGAGAAAGTACCGGTGGCAGAATCTAGTGTTGTAAAGAGAATATTCAGCGATCATCAACACTCGGATCTACCACCTCTCTACCCTCTAATCGACTTTATCGAATGGTTATTATTTAGAGCTATCCCTACAGAGGTATTGATTTGACACATGACAGTAACTTGGTCCTATCACGTGTGTAAAACGAAGGGTAGTTGAGTGCAAGTTTGAGCTGAAAATTATGTGTGTACGTACAATGAGACGTACGTGGAAAAGCACGAGCCCAAGCTCGTGTGCCTGAGTTCTGAACAAGTAAAAAAAGAGCTTGTGTGCCGAGACCAATCAAATGTCACGAAAAAGATGAAAGTGCTATCATTCCACTAAGTGAGAACTAATCAGTGGTCTTAATCTAGTTAATAGTGTCATAAATATCTCTGTATCACTCATCCTTGCAGATTTTGTTTTCTTCTGAATCATAGTTCACACGAGCAGAGCGTTCCTCATCATTCACATTGGCTCGCCGTGCATGAATCGTTTGATTTTTATTTCTCAGATTTGCATGCCAGTCTATCTATGTTGTGTTACTGTGTGAAAAGGAAGAATACCGAAGTTGTGAATTAATGTGTTTCGGTTGTTCAAGAAAAGAAAATGTTCTAAAAGGTTAAATAAATGTAGGTGATCTGCTCTTATCAAAATGATACAAAAGCATATATTTAGGCTCACAAGTTAGTCCTCCGTGTTATCGCGCGAGATATGACGTGCAATAAAATCATGTACTGCAACATGGGCTGAGCTATACATGAAGTATACAACGAGGTGGGCCATCGGTTACGCGAATCGCGACGCGAACGGGCAGCCCAGGATCTACCGGTAGGTAACAACGCTCAATCTGACTTTCTGTCTAGCATTGCTCATTGATCTAGCATTGCTGGGCAAAAGTGCTACATGATTAGGACTCGACTCGAGTGGAAGGATGCCCTGAGCCGGGGAAATACAGCTGGGCAGCTCCATTATACATTCAACTGCAGCTAGCTGCCGCGACGCGGCTATAAAAGGCCATCTCATGCCTTGGCTACTCAAGACCTCTCTTCCCCGCTCTCTTCTTCCTCACCAGTTAAACCCTAGCTTTCTTCCTCCAGGGCGCGCAATGATGCAACACATGTTTGTTGATGGCGCCCGTGTGGCCAAGGACGCCTTGGCAGACTGGCGCCTCGTCAAACGTGTTGCACTGATGCTACACACCAGCGCAACAATATCACTCTAGGAGCTTCAAAACCGGCGGTGCCACCGACAGCGCCCACATGCAGACCGCGATGACGAGCAGTGGTGTAGACATGGGTTTGGATTAGGGTGGTCCAACTGATATAAATAGTGTTTACAACACGAATACAACATACTAGCAGAAGCCGGCTATTTAGCTATGGGGGCAATGCCC
>NC_057798.1:779260926-779273457 GCF_018294505.1 Triticum aestivum
GGGTTTAGATGGGAAAAAAATTATACTTTGTCCTCACCCTCACCCCAATTTTTTTTGGTCTAGCTCAAGCGCTACATAGTACTATATAATTTATTAAAAGAACGCATCGATAATTTTAATTTTACAACTCATATTCTGTCTTTGCCTCTCCGCAGATAGATTTCTCCTAACTTCATTACCGTGCACTAGTATATAATTTATGAAAATAACGTATCAATGCGATTAATCTTGCAACAATTCTACGATAAAAAAAGTTTAGTTTATCAATTGTAAGTTCGAATGAAATCACAATAATCATTAATCAGTTGTCTCAGTTTATCAATTCTGATTTTCCATTCGCAAACACAACTAAACATATTCAAACCTTGAAGGCCAAATCATGCTATAAATGGAAGATGGAAATCATACTTTTAATTAGGCAGATGAAAAGTCGGTGGAGTTCCTGCCTCGATGGCTCAGCCTGCCCTATGCACATGTTGCTAGCCACCGCCTCATGCTTCCTCTAATGTAGGAAGGTGTTGGGCCCCCAAGTGTAGATGGTTGTAGCAAGCAGCAATTTCCATCAAGTGGTTGACCTTAATATTTATGGAACCCCTAGGAGTTTTGAATTGCAGCCATTGATTAGTACCTACACACGAAAATATATAACTTGCCTCGGCTGCAACAAAACTAGTAAAATTGTTAGTCTTACTAGCTTTGTTATTTACAAGGTTTAATGCAACTTGTGTTTGAAAGTATTGACTGCAGCAGAAGAAATAAAATTTCAGATTATAAAAGAAATAAGAAGTACAATGATCGAGGTTGAAAGCAACAGAGACGAATGGATTGGATCCATAGTTTCGCTAGCGGCATCTCTTTGAATAAAGGTAACAAGGGAGCTAGCCATCAGTCGTTCATTTTTGGCTTGAGCCTTGAGCGTGCACTCTGGCCTGCTAGTTTTGTTTATAGCTATAGTAAACTATAGTTTTTTTACAGCGAGAGTGAAATATTGGGCCTATTTATAGTGCTCCATAGACCACCTGCCCACCCTGCACCTACGCCACTGGGTGTTTGTATCAAAAGAGAAGAAACAAAGCACCCACGGGCGCTCCTGAGAGCTCAGGCACTCTCGGCCGTCGGATCGTTGGCTTGATGCGTTTTCGGCCATCCGATCCCCCTCCCGAACGCCGCGGCCGTCGGATAAAAACCGAGAGCTCTAGCCATGAATAGTTTCACTCTCGGCCTGCCATCGCACGTAATTCCAGTTCCTCCCGAGGGTATTCTTGTCATTTTGCTTTGCGGGGTATAAAAGGAGCCACACCCGTGGTGAAACCCTAGCCGCCTCACTGCAGCACTCGCGCATCGCCGCCTGCCTCCTCTCCTCCCGTGCCTGTTGACCACTCTCCTCTCCTCATCATGCCTTGGTTGTTGGTTCGTCGGTGATACTGAGTGTTCAGTGACAACTTTTATACTCACATTTGATAGTCTACGGTAAATTCCCAGACAAACCAGATCGGTTTGTTAAAACTATGCTTCATTGTTGCTTGCGAGGCAGATCTTTTTATAGGCTTTGTTGCCTATTATGCCAGTTTCTAGGTATTTGTACCAAATATGCCATCTATAAGAACCCAGCATCTTGACGAGGCAATGTCACCAAAAACGACTGCCAGCATTGGGTTTTACTGAGCTTTCACCTACATGGTGGATATACATTTCATTCTTCTACATGTATCCTGTGTAAATTATTTTAGTATATTATTTTTTATTATGGTTGTTTATGCTAAGTACTTGTGCACAATATGCCCATCCTGGTTGATTCTATTTTTTAGCGCCGCAAATGATGTCAGATGATACAGATTCTGTCGTGTTATTTGCCTTGTGATGGTTGTTGATAATATTAATGCTTCCATTCTTCTCTGGATCAGGTCGATGGCACCTTTTTAAGTATCTTCATAAAAGAAACAAAAGCATGATATATATCTGGGGAAGGCAAGGCAAAATGGCGTGCGTTGCTTTTATATTTTGGAGAACATCTCTCAACGCTTTGATTGAAAATGTCAAATTAAACTCGCTTCATGTAGCTAACTAATTTCTTTTGCCGGGTACATCATGGAAGGATGACCTATGTAGTTCTCTATCTAAGATGCACTGTGTACTCTTTTGCCCAATATGCTATGTAAAAATAGATTACATTAGTCAGTATTTGGATGAATGGGTTGTATCGGTGATGTAAACTCGCTTCATGTATAATTAAAGTGACTTAGTGTGGACATATAAGCCCTAATGTATTGGTCATATGGTTCTTATTCTTGCGACTCATCATTTGGATAGTAGATGAATGATTTGTTGTGACCTTTACTTATAATGTATTGAACCTTTATCCTTTTTGGTATATCATGTTGCATTTATGGGAACACACTACTGGTATGTACTGTGGTACTTTGGACATTTTTTTGTTAATTTATGGAATATAAATCATACCTTACCAGGCTTGGCTATAGATGGTGCAAGCCACACTTCCTATGGGAGGAACCGGGCGTTCTTAGGGCTCAGCGCATTTTGGCCATCAGATCATTTTTCTGATGCGCCTTTGCCCGTCTGATCTCAATCCTGGATGATCTCGGCCGTCAGATCAAAACATAAACACTGTTGCAGTGAAACGTTTGTGCCACAGTCGCCGCCTCTGAATTCGGTGCCCCAGTGCTATTGAAGCTATTAGATACATGGAAAACACAAGTGACAGGGAAATAAGAGACTGCCACTACAACCACGTGAAAAACTTGAAAACCAGATTAGATACCTGATGAGCTGGTTGTTTGCAGCAGATGAGACAATCAAGAAGCATGCAAAGCGTGGTACGATGCAGCATATATATGAATTCTTATTCAAATCATATACAAAATGCAACGGCTGCTCGACACCTAAGAGGACCAGATGGCACAAAGGGTGTTATTAAAACAACACTTGCAGGCATTGGCGAATTGACACAAAGAATATGAAAGACAGTTTCTCATACCTTCAGTTGATGTCTCCTAATCATTATGCCTATGTACTTACTGAATGTGTAGTGTCGTCGTTCCTATTAGAATATGTTATGCCTGAGACTTTAGTTATCTATATGTAAAGTTTATCGACAAGACATTTGAATGGTAGCTACGGATCCGTATTCGTATCCCCTTTATTATGTTCCTGCTCTTATTACCCTCTTTGCTATGTTTGCGCTTTTGGTATCGAACTTCACGTCGTTATCTTTTGTGGTATTGTGAACACAATGAATTCAATGTTGCCTTATAATCTCATGCCGATATTGAACACCATTGTGTCTTGCTTGTATCACAATTGAATGTTTCTTCTTCACTTTATTGTTATCTTGTATTAATACATCTGCTAAACCAGGATTCCTACCAATTTACCATTACCTGCTTTATCAAAATGTTGGGACCGGCACCCTCGCGCCAAGGTGCGATCCCGATCTAGTCTATAAGGAGTGAAGAAAATATGATGATAACCAAAATCCCCGGCACTAAAGTGTTGGTCCGGTCTTACGACCTTTATTGCGGAAATGACCATGCATATGGTAGCGTTGATGCAGGACAATACAGGAGAACAATCCCTGCATGGATGAGTTCAACTATTCACGGATGACCTGCCTAATGGCGCCTAACCTCCTACTATAGACAGACCGACAATTTACTTTTATTACTTTACTTTTATGTTATTTACTTTGTACGCTCGTTACTTTATTTCAACCTTTAGTTACTCGTTTTCCAATATGAGACTAATCTTTGCATATACACACCAGACTTGGGCCACTTGTGTGTGACAAAAACACCCACATTAACACTCGCATTCACTCTTCATTTTGCAACAATTAAAGTTAATTATTAACTGTGAGTTGGAACAAATCCCTAATATTCAGTCAGTTCAGTTTACCAACTATCAATTAAAAAAAAACTTTAAAGCTTGCACCCTGAACTTGTTCAAATCTTCATAGCGAAAGAAAATTATACTTTCAGTTAAGGAACAAAAATCTTACTTTAGATTGGACTAGAATAGAAAACAAGTAGTGCTCAGCCTAATAGGGTTGTGCCTGTGCGTGCGTGCGCCCCTTGCTAGTCGCCTATGATCTGTCTGCCGCCGCCACCCACCAGCACAAGTGTCCTTCGCCGGTCGCCTATCCGTTGCACAATAGCTGGTGGGCTCGTTGAGAAAAAAATGTGCGATCTTATCAAACATGAGAAATCTCTAGATTTCAACGTATACGGAGCCAGCCGCCTTCTCAAAAAAGTCTGGGTTTCTTTGCCTCCCAGGCTCCCACCGGCTTCGCCATCAGTCCGCCTCGTCTCCGGTGGCCCTAGGCCATGGGTACATGCTGGATCCTGACACTTGCCGGCGTGAGGGATCCATTTTTTATGTTTGTTTTGGTTTTGTTAAGGTTTGTGTCCTGCTCAAGAAGACGAGATGGTGACGGCTCCCTGAAAATGGAATAAGATTCTTCCCGCCTAACCCATGTTCTGGTGGTGTATCCAATATCGTCAGTGGGCGTGTGGAGGTGTGTCTCCGGCGGATATCGCAGGATTCGATCAGTGGTTGTCTTTGGTGGATCTATTCGGATTCGGTTTTCGTTTGTCGATGTTCATGTGTGTTCAGGTTTGATACTTTTTATCTACACGTCCCTTCATCGGTGGTGGTTGCTGTTCTGGTGCGCTGGTCCTACGGGGCCTTAGTACGACGACTTCTCAACTATCTACTATAACAAGTTTTGCCCGGCTCTGGTGAAGGAGGGATGATGACGGCGACGTGTCATCGGCTCGCTTCAGTGTTTGTAGTCGTCGCTAGGTGGTCTATGGATCTAGATGTAATTTTTATTATTTCTAATGTTCGTTGTACTATCATGATTGAAGGTGAATAAATTGAAAGTTATCTTAAAAAAACATAACAACATATTTAGTGTCAGCATACTGGAAGATGTTAATGAATAATGAGCCAGCTACAAGCCTAAACGCTACGGTCCCCGAGCTGGTGTTTTTTTATTTTCATTTTTTGAGATTTCCCGAGCTGGTGTTTTTAATATAGGAAGTTCAGCGTATACAATGGAAGGAGGCCATTTCGCCGTAGATTTGATCAAGGTTTCCGTTCCCTATAATCAAGCCAGGTCGGTTGGCGATGTAAAAAAAGAAAAAAAAAACTAGGCCGGTTGCCCTGTTGTGTTCAAGCCGCCGGTCCGATCGTACGTGATCTGTCTTCGTTTGTACTCCTGCTATATAAACTTTTTGTGTCCAGCTCGATTTCCTTCGGCTTCATCGAGTTTCGCGGCCTCTTAGCAGTTGTCGATCGATCTTGGTGTCCACGATGAGCGGACAACCTGCTCCGCCGCTGGAATCCGCAGACATTATCCGGGAGATCCTGCTCAAGCTGCCGGCCAGGGACGTGACCCGCTGCCGCTGCGTCTCCAGGCTCTGGCGCGATGTGGTCGCCGACCCTACTTTCGGCGGACTCCACGTCGAGGCTGACGTCTCCGCCCCGCCGGAGGCCTTGCTCGTCATGGAGAGCTGCGAGCACGGCAGGTTCGACGAGGCCAGTTTCTTTTGCGTCTCCTCGTCGAAGACCACGCCCATGCCTCGCCGCGTCGCCATCCCCAGCGGCTACAGCCTCTCCAATGTCTGCAACGGCCTCCTCTGCTTCGCCCTCCACTCCATCTCCGATGTGCCGGCGTTCATCTGCAACCCTGTCACCGGCGAGACGGCAACACTTGCCAAGGCGCCTCCCTTCGGGATCTGGGAGCGGGACGACTGACGCCGGCCCAAAATCTATCATCACTTCGCCTTGGGGTTCAGCCCTTCCACCAAGGAACACAAGCTGTTCCGCTTCTCCTCCTTGGCACCATACGATTGTAATTTAGGGAACCCAATCAAAATCAACCAGTGTGTGTGCACCTTAGGCGGTGGCGCTGGCAGGTGGCTCGAGTGGCGCGAAAGATCGTGCATTTCCGGTTCCTCCCTGTTGCGCACCTTGCCCCCGGTGCTCGTCGACGGTAAACTATACTTGGTGACGGACGGCCGTCCTGGCGGGATCCTGGTGGTCGACGTGGCGACCGAGGAGCACCGCATATACTGTCTCCCGGCCAGGGTCAACCTGGAACATGCTCCCTTGGATCCATTGGTGAAGGCCTTCGAGATGAGTGGGCAACTATGCCTCGCTGTAAAAGTGCCATGCTTCCCTCCGACACTCCAGTTATGGGTTATGTCTCTGCCACCGCAGGACCAGTGGGCTGACAGTGACGACAGCAAGTTGTGCTGGGATTTGCACTACAGCTTCACCGCATACACCAACAATAAGGGACCGAGGAGCGTCTGGTTTGACAATGGCGAGAAGACGTTGTGCGTCAGGCAGGGGGATGTCTTGTTCAAGCATGGCATGAGAGGACGCTCGCCGGAGCCGTCTCCATATTCTGATTGTCCAGAATGCGACCAGCGACTCGAGCTGCCGCCAACACCGTCGAACTACAAATGGAACATTTTGGGGGGTTATCGCCCCAGCCTGCTCTCACCTCTCTCCTTGGTGACGCCCCCATCGGTTTCGTATGCGGGTGCAGTAAAACAACCATTTGAGCACAAATTGTTGCTTGCACTGGGCCAACCAGAATGACAACATCAATCATATATGTTGAGCTAACTCTAATTTGCCGGCAAGCATCAAAACATTTTAAAACGAGGTTGAGGGGGAAGTTCTCTCCCTTAACTTTTCGTTGTTAGGCGGCTTAAGTTAAGTGAAAACGTGACACACTTGGCATTGCTCTACGAGGCCCTCTCAGCATCAGCACATCTCACAATGCAGGTCCGAACTCGTCATAAACATTTCTAGTTGCATTACTGTTACTTATAGATTTCCTATTGGTAGTAGTATATTGTTTTAGCTGTTAGTGGAGCTCATAGGGGAATTGCAGTTCAACACTACTTGAAGGATAACCAGTTGCCATTTCCTGTTGTTGCGGTTGATCATCTGGTGTCACTAATGTTGTTTTCATAGAAGGTTATCTGGTGGGTAAGTTAGAGAAATTTTATCAGTCCACGACACCTATTATTTTTTGCCGAATTTGAATCTTATGAAGGCTTTTGGTATCGGTGCATTGAAAGATGTCTATATCTACTTACAAATATTTAAATAAGCCATCAACCAGCTCGAAGCCCAAATAGGACATGGTGCCTACTTATATCAACATGGCGCATTTAGCAAATTTAGCATCAAAGCATTTCCCAAACAGTGGGCAGCACCAAAATTTCACTGGATTCAGGTGACCGTAGCGCCAACATTGTCGTTTCCCCTTGTTTGTAGATGAAGGTAACTAGCTTAGTTTTGTTCATATATCTTATCTCCCAGTGTCAGCCACCAGTGAAACTATGTTTCGTGCATATCTTATCTCCCAGGGTGTCCCATCTAATGAAATTCCATCCATTTGCTCCTCTGTTCTGAGTAAAGTCAGGTCTCGAATTTTCTGTCCAGATTCCATGATTTTTGGACCTCGTATCACCCACCGACCATGATTTTCTTTGTCTGAATCTTGCAATTCTGGCTTTCGGAGCTGACCGGGAAAATGTCCGGCACCAAGTTACCAACTTGGTGGCATCCCAAACCAGCTCAGTTTTGTTCATATCTTATCAACCAGTGTCAGCCGCCATGGACCCGTTAGTTTTGAGTAAAGTTAGGTCTTCATTTTTCTGTCCAGATTCCATCCAGAGGTCCTTGTATCACCCACCGGCCACGGTTTTCTTTGTCTGAATCTTGCAATTCTGGTTTTGCAGAGCTGACCGTGCCAATATCTTGGGCGTGCTGATTGTGACGTTTAACTGAATTTCTTCGTGTGTGAGTGTATGGATGCAGAACTGTTAGGTTGCGTGAGTTGGTGTTCCCCGTCCACTTGGATCAGGTAAATACAGTTTCCTTCCTGCAATGCAACGCGTCTGTGGTGGTATTTCGGAAATGCTGGCTCTCTCTACACGAAGCCGAATCACCCCATCGACGCCGGTCGTCGACCTTGTCAGTTGGCATGTATGTGGTCATGGCCTCATCTCATCAGAGCTTAATTTGGTGCCCGAAACATGTGTCACTAGTACTCCCTACGTTCCAAAATAGATGACTCAATTTTATACTAACTTTAGTACAAAGTTAGTATAAAGTCGGGTCATCTATTTTGAACGGAGGGAGTATTTGATAGTCTTCTGAAACGCTGACACTTTTTGTTCCCTGTTTTCCGAAGCGATGGAATGCTGACCTCAACTTGGAAAATCTTAGGTAGGGGTAACTTGTCAGCGTGGCTCTGATGTACTCAACCAAGGTTACACACTTGAGGCTTCCACACGCACGCACCTTTCCCTGACTCCCTCCTGTAGACATCAGAGGACGAAATGGTCGGTCTGGTCTGCATCAACGAACCCACAATTTCAGGCGTATAATGATCCCATTGTTGATTCTGGCATATGTTGTGTGCATCTCAAGCTATCGTCCAGCCTCCATTCATCAGGTCAGGTCAAAGTCGCCGGGCGAACGGGGGAGGAAGAGGAGAGGGAAGGAAGGCTCCGATCGACGCTCCATCTTTGTCTTGCCCGCTGTTACTGTCCGTATTGATTGATGCGTGGCCCCGAAGCGAAGGCCGGCCGATCCTGTGGGGACGAACCGTAGCGCTACACTCCTGCCCAGCCATGGGCACTGCACCCGGCTGGTGGCCGTTGCCGGCTCCGCTTCTGCCCGTTCCACAGCACCATTCCTCGGCAAGCATCGCCCATGGCACGACGCCTATCACGAACTCATCTTTTTTGTGTGCAGCGGCAGCGGTGGTTCACGCGGAATGGGCGCGTCGGGGCACCGGGGCACACGAGCAGCTAAACACGGCCGGAAGTAACACGTGTGAGGCTCCACCAGACCACATCACCATTCACCAGACCGTTGGGTCGCGCGGGGAAGAGAACCGTCTCTCTGCCCGGCAAAGCAAGCGACGTGCCCTTGCCTCCGGCGCGTCGTTGCCTCTGCTCCCTCCCTCCCGCGCATGGGTTGTTCTTGGGTGACGTCCACGGTAAGCAGACAATGGGTTACAAGAGGTCGGAAATCATTAGTCCTATGGCAAAGTGCATGCATGTTTTCTGCACAGGCGTCGACATGATCTATCTACCTAGTGCGCTAGCTACTACTCCTAGATGCTACTCCCTCCGTCCCATAATGTAAAACGTTTTTTCACGCTAAACTACACGGGTTGTGAGCCATTAGCTAGCAACAGCCCTTATCGGGTTGTGATCGTGTCGGTGAAACTAACGCACTACCGGTTGTTTGTCTGGCGTCCATGCACATTCACCCTAAGCTTGGAGAATGACCGTACTCCGTACTTGTACCATTTTCCCATTAGATTGGATCGTTTAAACAGTGATTAGTGCATTGGGCCAAGATTCTATACAAGGGTGGTACCCGCACCGACACTGTACTAGGCATGTGACAGTAACCCATCAGTGTGAACAGTAACTTCGTCCTGTCACATGTGTGAACTGCGGTTGGGTGCAAGCTTTGCACCAAGCAGGACTATTGGTGTACGATGAGCCGTGGAAAAGCACGATCTCAAGCTTGTGTTGTGTGCGTGGAGATCAATCAAGTCTCGTCTCAGTGGGTGAGAACTAATCGCTGGTCCTAATCTAGTTAATACTAGCATCATAAATATCTTATGGCTTATTTCAAGGAAAAAAAAGATCTTCAACGATACCGTTCACTTGACACGACCTTATCAAAGTGTTCGCTCGTCATGTCTATCAACTCGTGCGCACCTCTACGTCTCGTGAACATCAAGCGAAATGGCCGGTCTTCAGGCTTGTAATCATGTTGCTAAGGCCATCTTTAAGGCGAACCCGGAAATCATCGTCCGGACTCTCATAGTACATAGAGTTTGCTGCCCACCTAGGTCGTTGGTCCGATGACTGCAACGCGTATGTGATGAGATTTCAGAATCACTCGCTCTCTCTAGTCTCTACACGACGTTGAATCACTCATCAGAGTTTGATTTGTCAAATTGCCGTGTATGTGGTGATGGCCTTATCTCATCAGAGCTTAATTTGGGTTACTAGTATTTGTTACTCGTCTTCTGAAAAGCTGACACTTTTTGTTCCCTGTTTTCCGAAGCGATGGAATGCTGACCTCAACTTGGAAAATCTTAGGTAGGTAACTTGTCAGCGTGGCTCTGATGTACTCAACCAAGGTTACACACTTGAGAGGCTTCCACACGCACGTACCTTTCCCTGATTCCCTCCTGTAGACATCAGAGGACGAAATGGTCGGTCTGGTCTGCATCAACGAACCCTGAACTCCAGGCCAAAAATAATCTATTTATTGTTGCTAATTCAGGCTCATTATACATACGTTGTTTGCTGCTCAAGCTATCCCCCGGCATCCATTCAGGTCAAAGTCGATGGGCGAATGGATGGAGAGGTACAGGCCAGGGGGGAAGGCTCCGGCGCCCCACGTTTCCGGCGATGCGTGGCGCTGAAGCGAAGCTCGCTCGTTCGCGTGGTGGGGAGCTGCCTGTAGCTAGCACTAGCCCGCCCGCGCGTCGGCTGGAGCTTCACCAGCTATCATCCATCGCTCGGTTTGTTTTGTGGCTCTGCATTTGCCCGTTTCAGGGCACCATTCCGCTGCAAGCATCACGTATGTGACACCACCAGAGACCAGACCAACAGCAAGTCTGCGTCATGCGGAATGGCCGCGTCCGGGCTCCGGCCTCCGGGACACACGAGCAGCTAACCCGGCGCCGGCGGGCAGTGAAACCTTTGATGCACCACCAGACCAGGCGGGGAGAAACGCCCGACGGCTCTGCCCGGCAAAGGAAGCGACGTGCTCCCCTCCGGTGTGGCACAGCTGCCCCCGGCTGTCTCGCTCAGCTGGGTGGAATGACGTTCACGGTAAGCACCAGCGAAGGGACACGCTCCGAGGTGAGAAATGATTAGAGCGTATGGCAAAATGCATCATGTTTACCACGCCGGTGTCGACACGGATATCTATATGCTACTGCCTCGATCGTGCGGGTGCAACGCACTGATCATTTGCCAGGCCATCGATGGCAAAGTATCAGGTGCTCCCATCCTTGGGGTACTCGTGCTCCAAGTTAAAAAAAAACAATTATAAATGTTTCAAAAAAATCCAGAAAGACATGTGAATGTTCGAAAGGAATGTAATTACAACCCCTAGATAATTCAGGTCCAAACTTGAAATGCACATTAAGAAACAAAAATGTGAAATCTGGCATGAATAGTGTAAAAAAGACAAAATCAACATTGACACTATTCACATATGGATTTCACATTTTTGTTTCTCAATGTACATTTCGAGTTTCGACCTGAAATTTCTAGGGGATGTAGTCAGATATTCCTTGCGAACATCCATATGTTTTTTCAGAATTTTAGGAAACATTTAAGATTTGTTTTTGTTATGTTATGCTCCAAATCGAAGTATAAAGAGGGAGGCTAACTTCTGACGAGCGAGCGGAGCGAGGCCCGTCGCCGGTAGGCTTGGGCCGAAGTACGGATCAGTATTGACCTAGGTCACCTATGTTATATATACCTATTGTAAGCCGCCGCACGGGATAGTTGATCAGTTGTAGTTTGTAACCTCCCCTGATATAGTGAAGTTTGGCTGGCTGGCGCCAGTGGTTTTTCCCCTTCGTATTGGAGGGGTTTTCCACGTTAAAATCTTGTGTCCCTTGCTTGTTTTTCGTTCTTCATGGTGTTCGATTGCGTGTCGTATCTCTAACAGTTTTTTAACTTGGAGCATCCGGAGTACCCTAAGGATGGGAGTACCAGATATTTCTCCACCATCCATGCACACTCACCCTCCTTACCGCCTCGGTACCACTACTACCTTTTTTTCTTCGGTAAAAACTTCCGATCTATTCACAATCAATCATGGCAGTACAAAGAACACCAAAGGTAACAAAAAATACAACCAGGTCCAGGGGCCACCAAGCGATGATTACAAGCACTGGAACAATTTGAAAACGTTCCACCGTCATCGTCCCTCCCCAAAGGCCATCGGAGATGGGACGGACCGGCGGAGGTGTCGATGGGAGGAGGTGGAAAGCCTAAGGTCTTTTCTTCTGGAGGCTTGCCGCAGTACAACTACTACTTGACACTAGTAAATTATACCTGCAATTCAGATAATCAAATTACATCTATAGTTTGTTATATTCTTATGATGGGCAAATGAAAAATTCGAGGCATACGCATGAAGTATAAAATGTAAAACTAGAATAGAATTATATCGAGTGTGTTTTGTCTAGGTGTGTTTTAAAGTATATCATATACCAATTTTTAATATAAAATAATAAAAATAGATATTGCTCTATTTATATTACTCAAGGAGTACCACGGCGAGCCGTAGATTACAAGCGAAACATATAAATTACATAAAAGAAGATAGCATCCTTGTCACATCGCCTAACCAATCTATGTGAAAAAAGGTCAATGTTGTCGATGATGAGCTTGATCGTCGTAATGGAGTGAAGGTCCTGATCGAGAGATCGAG
>NC_057798.1:779273756-779279710 GCF_018294505.1 Triticum aestivum
GAGAGAGAGAGAGAGAGAGAGAGAGAGAGAGAGAGAGAGAGAGAGTCGTTGCGAAATTCATCAGAGAGGGGGCATGTGATGAATAGATGATCTGAATCTCCGATGAGCTGGCACGTCAATGGTAATCATGCTTGGGGATGATGTGTTTATGCGCAAAGTGACCCGTGTTGAGGTGATCTTGGAATAGTAGCCATGCAAACACCTTGAACTTGTTAGGAACATGTGAAACCCAATTGTTTCCAACATTCTGGTCCACCTCAGCCTCTCTTCACCAAGGTTGGGATGAACAGACTTACGCAGATTGCGCATTTAGTTGTGCAACCGTCCCAGACTGCTTTCATGCCAGATAGAAATATCCTCGAAGGGGTGGTCGTCTTGCATGAAACGCTCCATGAGATTCACTCAAAAAAACTAGATGGTGTGGTTTTTAAAGTGGATTTCGAAAAAGCATACGATAAAGTTAAATGGCCTTTTCTTCAACAAACTTTGCGTATGAAAGGATTTGACACGGCCTGAAGAGACCAGATTGAGTCCTTTACGCAAAAAGGGAGTGTAGGGATTAAAGTGAATGACGATATAGGTCACTATTTCCAGACATACAAAGGGTTAAGGCAAGGAGATCCCATGTCACTGATTCTATTCAACATAGTGGTTGATATGCTAACTATTTTAATAGGACGGGCTAAGGATGCGGGGCATGTAGGTGGCCTGGTTCCGCACCTAGTTGATGGTGGTATATCCATATTACAGTATGCTGATGATACTATCATCTTTATGGAGCATGACTTGGCGAAAGCGAGAAACATGAAGCTTGTATTATGCTTATTTGAATAATTGTCCGGGCTCAAAATTAACTTCCACAAGAGCGAATTGTTCTATTTTGGAAGAGCTAATGATGACCAGGAGGCGTATAAGCAATTGTTCGGATGTGAATTGGTTTTGTTACCGTTCACGTACTTAGGTATACCCATTCATCATCGTAAGCTGACTAACAAGGAGTGGAAGTGCATCGAGGATCGTTTTGGGAAGAAACTGAGCTGTTGGGAAGGGACGCTCATGTCATATGGAGGGCGATTAATTCTGATTAATTTGGTCCTCACCAGTATGCCTATGTTTCTCCTATCCTTTTTTGAGGTCTCGGTGGGGGTCAGGAAGAGGTTAGACTTTTATCGATCACGATTCTTCTGGCAGAATGATGAGCTTAAACGAAAGTATAGGCTTGCAAAATGGGACATCATCTGTAGGCCGAAGGACCAAGGGGGTCTAGGCATTGAAAATCTGGATGTCAAGAACAGATGTCTCCTCAGCAAGTGGCTATTCAAACTTTCGTCCGAGACGGAGGCTACTTGGGCTCAGATTTTGCGAAATAAGTACCTTCACTCTAAAACATTGGCACAGGTGTCTGTGAGACCGACGGACTCACCGTTTTGGAAAGGGTTGATGAGAGTCAAGCCACTCTTTTTCAACAGGGCTAGATTCTTAGTCGGAAATGGAGCTAATACGAGGTTCTGGGAGGATACGTGGGTTGGGGAGATGCCCCTTGCACTTCAATATCCTACTCTGTACAACATTGTTCAACGGCGAGAAGCTTACGTTGCAAACGTTTTGCAATCCACTCCCCTTAATATTAGCTTTCGGAGGACGCTAGTTGGCAATCGTTGGGAGGCCTGGCTTCATCTTGTAAGACGGTTGATGGATGTCCAGTTGTCTCAGCAGCCAGATAGGCTCTATTGGAAACTGACCAAGGACGGCGTGTTCTCGGTCAAATCCATGTATCTGGATGTCATAAACTCTAGTGTCATTCCCTCCTCGAAGCACGTTTGGAAAGTAAAGGTACCTTTGCGAATCAAAGTGTTTATGTGGTTTGTGCATAAACAAGTCATTTTGACAAAGGATAATCTGGCAAAACGCAATTGGATGGGTTCTGCTAGGTGTAGTTTTTGTGACCATAACGAAACTATCAAACACCTTTTTCTAGATTGTCCGCTGGCTAAGATTCTTTGGCGTTCAATTCATATTGCTTTTAATATTACTCCGCCTACCTCCATCAACATGTTATTTGGAGCGTGGCTTGATGGGGTTGACTCAGATTTAACGAGGCACTTTCGTGTTGGAGTTTGTGCCTTATTATGGGCAGTCTGGAACTGCAGAAATGATTTGGTTTTTAACAGATCAACGAACATTCACTTTTTACAGGTTATCTTCAGGGCCACAACATTGATCCGTATGTGGTCGCTACTCACTCCGACGGAGGCCAGGGGGCGTTTGGCTACTGCATCTACCCAGTGGGAGATGGTAGCTCGGGTTATTTTCAACCGGTTTGGATGGCGGTCATGTAATAGGATAGGCATGTAGTGCTCCTATTTTATTTGCCCGCCGGTTGTGGCTTTCGATTAGGCTCTTATGAGCGTTTTGTTTCATTTCTTACTTCGAGACTTGGAGACTTTGTTGCCGATTTATTTTTAATAATATGAGCCGTATGCATCTTTCTGATGCAGAGACTGGGGTAAAACCCCTTTTCGAAAAAAAACCTCAGCCTCTCGCACAAGAATATCATAGGCCCTTTGAGTGGAGAAGGTGTGACCCCTGATGAGGAGACGAGAATCCATACATCTCTGCCAAAGGCATAAAGTCCTGCAACCCAGACATAAGAGAGCCCATTCTACAAGAGTCTAGAACAAAAACTTAGTAAAGAAGTTAGGAGAGTCTAAGTATAGAAGAGTCCAGAACAAAGTAAAAGTGTGTTTTAAATTGGTGGAAAATGGCCATGAAGTTTAAGACCAACCAAAGAATATTCTAGATAGTACCGCTGGCAGAATCTGGTGTGGTAAAGACAATATCGAGCAATCATCAACACATGGATCTGCCACCTCTCTACCCTCTAATCGACTTCATCTAAATGTTTTTATTTAAAGCTATTCATACGCTATATAGAGGTATAGATTTGACATGTGGCAGTAACTCGGTCATATCACGCGTATAAATGAAGGGTGATCGAGTGCAAGTTTGAGCTGAAAATTATATGTGTACGTACAATGAGACGTACGAGGCCCAAGCTCGTGTGCTTGAGTTCTCAACAAGCAAAAAAAGAGCTTGTGTGCCGAGACAAATCAAATGTCACAAAAAAGATGAAAGCGCTATCATTTCACTGGGTGAGAACTAATCAGTGGTCTTAATCTAGTTAATACACTAGTAGAAAAACATCTATTAGTCCCGGTTCATAAGGGCCTTTAGTCCCGATTCATGAACCGTTACTAATGGGTCATTACTAATACCTCCACCCATTAGTCTCGGTTCAAACACGAACCGGGACCAATGTGCCTCCACGTGGCCTGTGCGCCGAGTCCAATCAGGGGGGCCTTTGGTCCCGGTTGGTGGCACCAAGTGGGACCAAAAGTTCATGTTTTTTTTTAGAAAAGTGGCTGCTTTAGGGGTTTTGGGTGTTATTTTTAGGTTGTTATTAGCTAGCTAATAGAGAGAAGTGTCCTCTCTTATATCTTCGTCGTTGGTTTACCAACGCTGCTGCTATATATGTTCATTTCACCCGCTGATATAATAACTCATGCATGCTCGCATCATACGTCATCATATATAATAACAAGCTAGTCCTGCTACTAATCATGCATCATCATACAACTTCTACTCGTTATTAATAATAAGTCATACGATCATCATCCTCATAGTCATCGAACCCAACCCTACATAATTGTTCTTAGCACACATGATCATCAGTATCAGGTAGGACCTAAACACCCTTAAGGTAAAATAGCATAAAACAATATAGACCCTGACTCTCCATTATGAAGAATGGCGATCATCCTGTCTCCAATTCTTGCCCTTCGCTGCTTTTTGCTTCCAAGAAGCTCCTTACCACTATCCATACATTTTTTCCATTCTTTGATTGTCATGTCTCCACTTCTTTTAGAAACCTGGTATGGACAGTTGAGATTCGTAGGAAGACCTGGTTGTATGTTCAAAACATGAAGGGTACCGTGCGTATACATCAGATGAGGCACACAATCATTCGGGATTATCTGTTGAAAAACATAGTAATAACTTCGTAGTTAGCAATGATGTACTAGTTTTAGAAGTGTGCAAAAAGATGCACGGATGTCGTATAGTAAAAAATCTTACTAGGGTATCTCCATGGTAGTTACCGTAGTTCAACACGTGCACTAGTGGCACGTATTGACCATAATGTTGAGGAGTTTGATTGTAGATATTGTAATTCTTAAGATCAGTACAAAATGCGACCAGATGATTTTTCTCCTGATAAGTTAATTCAGAGCCTTCGGTGTAGTAGGTTCTGTCTACCATCTTTCGCACATTCTTTGAAGAATGAAAATAAGCTGTCAATGGAAATAAGTTGTCAACTATTTTGAAATAAACAATATAAATTACTTAATAACTATGTTAAGCTCACATGGGGGAAGAATTGGAGGTGTATCCACAAGGACACAAATCGAAGGTCTCTCTTGCTCGATTGTAGGATCACCAAGATCCATGGTGACAAGCATACCCTAATCAAAACCATACATCTTGCAAAGTGCTTCCCAATTTTTGCAACCAAAATGGGTTACACTCTGAGCATTGTACAACTTTACTTGAAAATCCACACCATGATGGGTACTTAGGATAATTTTTTTAGTTTCCATAGTTTCATGGTCTTCAAAACCCATCCTCTCCAAGACATAGCGTCTTGCAAAGCATGGGATAAGCTAGTCGAATTGGAAAAGATGAAAAATACACATTAAAATAGTTGAAGTCGTGCTTAATTACGAAGAAAACTACTATCGTCGTTGCGTACCGTATGAACATCAAAGGTCTCCTCGAGCTTAATGCTGAAGCGCCGATCTTCGTCCAGCTCAATGAACCTGTCGCGCATACCTCGGTCGTCGTGGCACCAGTCGCACCCCCGGGCGGTTTTCGTCGTCCGAGTTCGACATTTCCGGCCTATGTTCATAATTCAAATACTAAACTAGATCATTATTATTAATCACGGGTTGACTATATATCGGTGATGTACGTAGCTCCTCCTTTCATTCCCGAGTGCATTATTACACCAAATTGTCTAACACACGGGAATGAAGGAGAACTTATCCAATATGAGCATTCAATAAGCAAAACTAAATCATAAAATAAGCAAAACCAAATCATAAAATAAAGTAGTATTCAAATTAGCATGCATTCAATAATTATAAGCAAAAGTACATCATCTCTTGGTGTCCGTACATCATCGAATATTATCACTAATATAGCATCACTAATACAACTAGAACCGTAGCGCCCGACGGGTATCGTCGCGGGCGGTGGACACCCAAAGATAAGGAACCATCACATGATCATAGCTCCAATGAGATCCCTGAAGAACCTGCCAGGTATTGTCGAACCTGCCCTCCAATGCAACCATGTAGCGACGGACGTGCTCGTCCTCCTCGCTGACACGGTGATGTACCACCTCCGCGGTGTCCGGAAGCCTCAGCACCGTCACTGTCCCACGCGACCGCCACCAAACAAGGATCGGGTCAACAACAGGCTGCCTCCTCACCAAACTACATCCCCCGAAAGGTAGCACCTCCCAATACCAGCCCGGCGGAGCCCAGTCCCGAACATGGCCCTGATCAAGCAGGCCTCCACCGCCGAGTCGACGACGACGAGGATGCGGGATAGGCATCGCCGACGTCGATGCGGGAACTACTTCTATATATAGTTAAATAAAGTAGTTTTATTAATTAAATCAACTATCTAGTTCAACTACTAAGCACTTACTATAAATAAATAAAGTAGTACTTACTAAAAACAAACTACTTCTATATATAGTAAAATAAATTAGTTTATTAAATCAACTAGCTAGTTCAACTATATATGAAGCACTTACTATAAATAAAATAAAATAGTACTTACTAAAAATAAACTAGTATTTTTCTAACTAATTATATTAAACACTTTCTCTT
>NC_057798.1:779279997-779317064 GCF_018294505.1 Triticum aestivum
CGGCGTCGGGGCGGGGCGGCGACGGCGAGGTGGCGGGATGGCGAGGTGGCGGCAGGGGACAGCGAGGTGCGTCGAGAGAGGAGGAGGAGAGATCGAAGTGGGGATGCGGTTCTGAAATTTTCCTAAGTGCTACTTATATAGCGAAGGCTTTGGTCCCGGTTCGTGGCACAAACCGGGACCAATGCCCCGTTTACTCCCGGTTTGTGGCACCAACCGGGACCAAATGCCTGTTTTCAGCAGCCCAAAGGGCAGGAAACAAAGACCTTTGGTCCCGGTTGGTGCCGCCAACCGGGACTAAAGAGGGGCATTGGTCCCGGTTTGAGCCACCAACTGGGACTAAAGAGGTGCATTGGTCCCGGTTGGCGCCACCAATCGGTACCAATGGACCTGTCTAATTACTTATTTATTTTCTGCAGCTATTTTTTTAGTCCCACCTCGCCAAGCGAGAGGCACTCGCAACTATTTATATGCCCTGAGTGCAGAGACGATGAAGAAGAGGCTCAGTGCTCACCTGCACGTTTGTTAGCTTCAAGCCTTGAGGAATAGTGTAGACTGCACGGAGCTATGTGCAGTGCAGTTGACACTATTCTGAAAGACTTGGAGCGAATTAACGAGCATTGCGCCTCTTTTTTATTTTTAATGACTTATTACAACTCAGAAATAAATAGAAAAAAATATAGCAGAAAAGAAAAAAAACTATATAAAAAACTACTCAGAAATAAATAGAAGAAAAAATAGTTGTGATTAACTTACTAAAAAAATGAGCATAGATGCTTATTTTTAATGACTTATTACAGCTCAGAAATAAATAGAAGAAAAAATAGTTGTGATTAACTTTACTAAAAAAATGAGCATAGATGCGTATTTTTAATGACTTATTACAACTCAGAAATAAAAAGAAAAAAATAAATATAGCAGAAAAGAAGAAAACTATATAAAAAACTACTCAGAAATAAATAGAAGAAAAAATAGTTGTGATTAACTTTACTAAAAAAATGAGCATAGATGCGCTTATAGAGAAAATTCAACCTAAATTCATAATAAATTTCTACTAACTTCAGAGAAATTCAGTATGAATTTAGGTTAAATTCCCTGTATAAGGGCATCTATTTTCATTTTGAGAGGAGCTCAACAAGGCAGAGAGGGAGGGGCTTATAAACTGGTGTGAGCCCCCTTCGGTTGGCGAGGTGGGACTAAACTCTGGCCGCAACGAGGACCAACCCTTTAGTCCCGGTTGGTGGTATGAACCGGGACTAATGGGCGGCCTTTGGTCCCGGTTCATGCCTCCAACCGGGACCAATAGTGGTGGGCCAGGAGCGAGGACCATTGGTCCCGGTTCGTCCCACCAACCGGGACCAAAAGGTCCAGACGAACCGGGACCAATGGCCCACGTGGCCCGGCCGGCCCCCGGGGCTCACGAACCGGGTCCAATGCCCCCATTGGTCCCGGTTCTGGACTGAACCGGGACTAATGGGATGGCCCTGCCTGAACCATTGCCCCCTTTTCTACTAGTGATAGTGTCATAAATATCTCTGTATCACTCATCCTTGCAGATTTTCGTTTCTTCTGAATCATAGTTCACATGAGCAGAGCGTTCCTCATCATTCACATTAGCTCGCCGTGCATGAATCATTTGGTTTTATTTCCCGGATTTCCATGCTAGTCTGTCTATGTTGTGTTACTGTGTGAAAAGGAAGAATAGCGAAGTTGTGAATTAATGTGTTTCAGTTGTTCAGGAAAAGAAAATGTTCTAAAAGGTTAATTAAATGTAGGTGATTTGCTCTTATCAAAATGATACAAAAGCATATATTTAGGCTCACAAGTTAGTCCCCCGTGTTATCCCGCGAGATACGACGCGGAACAAGATCATATTCAGCAACATGGGGTGAGCTATACATGAAGTATACAACGAGTTGGGCCATCAGTTACGCGTATCGCGGTGCGAACGGGCGACCCGGGATCTACTGGTAGGTAACATTAACGCTCAAACTGACTTTTTGTGTAGCATTGCTCGTTGATCTAGAATTGCTCGGCAAAGGCGCTACATGACAAGGACTCGTCTCGAGTCGAAGGACGCCATGACGCGGGCAAAAACAGTTGGGAAGCTCCATCATACCTTCAACTGCAGCTAGCTGACGCGATGCGACTATAAAACGCCGTCTCATGCCTTGGCTACTCAAGACATCTCTTCCTCGCGCCCTCTTCCTCACCAGTTAAACCCTAGCTTTCTTCCTACATGGCGCGCAATGATGCGACACATGTTTGTTGATGGCACCCGCGTCGCCAAGGACGCTTTGGCAGACTGGCGCCTCATCAAACACGGCGCCCAGATGCTACGCGAGCGCGATGACAATGCTCCAGGAGCTTCAAAGCTGTGGTGTGATGACCCACAAGTGTAGGGGATCTATCGTAGTACTTTCGATAAGTAATAGTGTCGAACCCAACGAGGAGCAGAAGAAAATGACAAGCGGTTTTCAGTAAGGTATTCTCTGTAAGCACTGAAATTATCGGTAACAGATAGTTTTGTGATAAGGTAATTCGTAACGGGTAACAAGTAACAAAAGTAAATAACGTGCAGCAAGGTGGCGCAATCCTTTTTGTAGCAAAGGACAAGCCTGGACAAATTCTTATATGAAGGAAAACGCTCCCGATGACACATGGGAATTATCGTCCAGCTAGTTTTTATCATGCTCATTTGATTCACGTTCGTTACTTTGATAATTTGATATGTGGGTGGAACGGTGCTTGGGTACTTCCCTTTCTTGGACAAGCACCCCACTTATGATTAACCCTATTTCAAGCATCCGCAACTACAAAAGAAGTATTAAGGTAAACCTAACCATAGCATGAAACATATGGATCCAAATCAGCCCCTTACGAAGCAACTCATAAGCTAGGGTTTAAGCTTCTGTCACTCTAGCAACACATCATCTACTTATTACTTCCCAATGCCTTCTTCTAGGCCCAAACATTGGTGAAGTGTCATGTAGTCGACGTTCACATAACACCACTAGAGGAGAGACAACATA
Source organism: Triticum aestivum (assembly GCF_018294505.1). Taxonomy (NCBI): domain Eukaryota; kingdom Viridiplantae; phylum Streptophyta; class Magnoliopsida; order Poales; family Poaceae; genus Triticum; species Triticum aestivum. The sequence goes on from NC_057798.1 coordinate 779,283,027, forward strand.
CATCTCATCAAAATATCAAACGAATACCAAATTCACATGACTACTTATAGCAAGACTTCTCCCATGTCCTCAGGAACAAACGTAACTACTCACAAATCATATTCATGTTCATATTCAGAGGGGTATTAATATGCATAAAGGATCTAAACATATGATCTTCCACCAAATAAACCAACTAGCATCAACTAGAAGGAGTAATCAACACTACTAGTATCCCACAGGTACAAATCTGAGGTTTTGGGACAAAGATTGGATACAAGAGATGAACTAGGGTTTGAGAGGAGATGGTGCTGGTGAAGATGTTGATGGAGTTTGACCCCTCCCGCTGAGAGGATCGTTGGTGATGATGATGGTGATGATTTCCCCCTCCCGGAGGGATATTTCCCCGGCAGAACAGCTCCGCCGGAGCCCTAGATTGGTTCCGCCTCGTGGCGGCGGTGTCTCGTCCCGAAAGCTTGCTTTTGATTTTTTCCAGGGTAAAAGACTTCATATAGCAGAAGATGGCCACCGGAGGACTGCCAGGGGGCCCATGAGGCAGGGGGCGCGCCCAGGGGGGTAGGGCGCGCCCCCACCCTCGTGGCCAGGGTGTGGGCCCCCTCTGGTACTTTCTTCGCTCAGTATTTTTTATGAATTCCAAAATAACTTCCATGGAGTTTCAGGACCTTTTGAGTTGTGCAGAATATGTCTCTTATATTTGCTCCTTTTCTAGCCCAGAATTCCAGCTGCCGGCATTATTCCTCTTCATGTAAACCTTGTAAAATAGGAGAGAATAGGTATAAGTATTGTGACATAACGTGTAATAACAACACATAATGCAACAAATATGGATATAAAAGCATGATGCAAAATGGACGTATCAACTCCCCCAAGCTTAGACCTTGCTTGTCGTCAAGCGAAAGCCAAAATCGAAAAATATGTCCACATCTTTAGAGATAGAGGTGTCGATAAAATAAAATACGGACATGAGTGCATCATGATCATTCTTATAAAAACAACATATATGTATTTTGTCATATGATTTCTTTATGCTCAAGTAACAATCTATTCACAATGTCAAGTATGAATCATAAAATTCATTGAAAACTAACAAACTATAATCTCGATCATTGAGGTAATTGGAATTTATCATAACATCGGAAAGAGTCAATATAAGAGCTTTTCAGCAAGTCCACATACTCAACTATCATTTAGTCTTTCACAATTGCTAACACTCACGTAATACTTATGGGTATGAAGTTTTAATCGGAGTTTTACAATTGCTAACACTCACGCAATACTTATGGGTATGAAGTTTTAATCGGACACAGAGAAAGATAGGGGCTTATAGTGTTGCCTCCCAACCTTTTACCTCAAGGGTAATGTCAACAATAATAGTTCATGCTAACTTACATCCAATTGGATATACATATCAGGATCTTTCCAACACAATGTGCTTGCCAAAGGATAAAATATAAAAAGGAAAGGTGAAGAGCACCATGACTCTTGCATAATCTAAAAGACAAGAATAAAAGATAGGACCTTCACAAAGGGAAGCAGAGGTTGTCATGTGCTTTTATGGTTGGATGCACAAAATCTTAATGCAAAAGAACATCACTTTATATTGCCACTTGTGATATGGACCTTTTTTATGCAGTCCGTCGCTTTTAGTGCTTCCACATCACAAGATCGTATAAAGCTTATTTTCTCCACACTAATAAGTCATACATATTTAGAGAGCAATTTTTATTGCATGCAACATGTCAACTTACTTGAAGGATCTTACTCAATCCATAGGTAGATATGGTGGACTCTCATGGCAAAACTGGGTTTAAGGATATTTTGGAAGCACAAGTAGTATCTCTACTTGGTGCAAATAATTTAGCTAGCATGAGGGGGAAAGGCAAGCTCAACATGTTGGATAATCCATGACAATATACTTTATTTCGGATATGAGAAAACATAACCCGTTACGTTGTCTTCCTTGTCCAACATCAACTCTTTAACATGTCATATTTTAATGAGTGCACACAATCATAAAAGATGTCCAAGATAGTATATTTATATGTGATAACCTCTCTTTCTTTATTACTTACTATTAATTGCAACGATGACCAAAACTATGTTTGCCAACTCTCAAAAATTTTAATCATCATACTCTTAATATGTGAAGTCATTACTCTCCATAAGATCAATATGATCTCTTTTATTTCTTTTTATTCTTTCTTTTTCTTTTATTCCCTCAAGACCATAGTAAGATAATCAAGCCCTTGACTCAACACTAATCTTTATTATATATAGCTCACGAACTCAATTACATAGAGGGATCATAAGGCGAAACTCAAAACTAGATCATACTAAAACTTTATTCTACTAGATCAAGATATTACCGAAAGGATCAAACTAAGAAAAATGGTAAAGATAGGAGTGTGATGGTGATACGATACCGGGGCATCTCCCCCAAGCTTGGCAGTTGCCAAGGGGAGTGCCCATACCCATGTGATTATGTCTCCTTTGGAGGTGATGAAGGTGGTAGTGATGATTGATAGTCGCACATTGAGCGTAGGAGGTCCTCCAGTTTGCGGATAATGCCCTTGAGTACGGTGATATGCTCCTTCAACAAAAAAAAATCATGTGTGAGATACTTGTTTTGTATGCGAGCTAACTCAATCATCTTGAAAGCTTCAATCTCAGTTGGGGTAAGAAGGTTGTGATGAGGTTGAAGGATGTCTTCTTCTTCTGCCGCCGGAGCTTGATCCTCCATGACCTTCTTGATCCTATCATCCTTGTTGACCTCCCCGGGTTCTTCTCTCTTCAGCTCTATCTTCATTAGCCAAGCATCATTTCCTTCATTGTTGGAGGAGGGTGACGACATGATGCCTAGCCTTGACAAATCTGACAGAAAACAGCTCGAAACAAAGATAGATGATATCGTCGTGGTACGGTGGTCAAAACCTTTGGGAGATTATATAATGATTTTTTTATCAATAAAAAGAAGTATCGTGCAAGAAAATGGAGTCCGTAGGGCACACGAGGTGCCCACGAGGCAGGGGGCGCGCCCAGGGGGTAGGGCGCGCCCTCCACCCTTGTGTCCTTCCCGGACTACTTCTTATTTTCCTATTTTCTTAAATATTACAAAACGGAGAAAAAAATGCTATTAGGACTGTTTTGGAGTCGGTTTACTTACCATACCACATACCTATTACTTTTCGGAGTCTGAAACATTCTGGAAAGTGTCCCTTATGTATTCCTCTGGGGTTACGGTTTCAATAACCTTAGTTTCAACATTTATGGGATTACCTGAGATATAATGTTTGATCCTTTGACCGTTCACCACCTTTGGTTTTGTGCCTTCGAAGTTGTTGATTTTTATGGCACCGAAACGATGGACCTCCTCGATAACGTAAGGACCTTCCCATTTAGAGAGAAGTTTTCCTGCAAAAAATCTTAAATGAGAGTTGAAAAGCAACACATAATCACCTACATTAAACTCACGCTTTTGTATCTTTTTGTCATGCCATCTTTTAACTTTTTATTTAAATAGTTTGGCATTCTCATAGGCCTGAGATCTCCATTCATCAAGTGAGCTAATGTCAAATAACCTCTTCTCACCGGCAAGTTTGAAATCATAATTGAGCTCTTTAATGGCCCAATAAGCCTTATGTTCTAGTTCGAGAGGTAAGTGACATGCTTTTCCATAGACCATTTTATATGGAGACATACCCATAGGATTTTATATGCAGTTCTATAAGCCCATAATGCAGCATCAAGTTTTTTGGGCCAATTCTTTCTAGATCTATTAACAGTCTTTTGCAAAATCAAGTCAAGCTCTCTGTTACTCAAGTCTACTTGGCCACTAGACTGTGGGTGGTAAGGAGATGCAATTCTATGATTAACATCATATTTAGCAAGCATTTTACGAAAAACACAATGAATAAAATGTGAACCACCATCAGTCATTAGGTATCTAGGGACTCCAAACCTCGGAAAAATAACTTCTTTAAGCATCTTAATAGAGGTGTTATGATCAGCACTACTAGTTGGAATAGCTTCTACCCACTTAGTAACGTAATCAACAACAACTAAAATATGTGTATACCCATTGGAGGAAGGAAACGGTCCCATATAGTCAAAGCCCCAAACATCAAATGATTCAACAACAAGAGAATAATTCATAGACATTTCTTGACGTCTACTATTATTAACAATTCTTTGACATTCATTAGAAGACAAGACAAACTTACAGGCATCTATGAAGAGAGTAGGCCAATAAAAACTGGACTGCAATACCTTATGTGCAGTTCTATCTCCAGCGTGGTGTCCTCCATAAGCCTCGGAGTGACACTTGCGTAAGATCTGTTCCTGTTCATGCTCAGGTACACAACGTCTAATAACACCATCTACTCCTTTATAAAGGTATGGGTCATCCCAGAAGTAATGTCTTAAATCATAGAAAACTTTTTCTTTTGCTGGTATGTGAAACTAGGTGGTATAAATTTAGCAACAATGTAATTAGCATAATCAGCATACAATGGAGCAGTATGAGAAGCATTCATGATAGTTAATTCTTCATCAGGAAAGGTATCATCAATAGGTAGTGGGTCATCAAGAACATTCTCTAACCTAGACAAGTTGTCTGCAACGGGTTCTTAGCTCCCTTTCTATCAATAATATGCAAATCAAATTATTGTAGCAAGAGAACCCATCTAATAAGTTATCAACTCTTTGTCCTAGAACATCACCTACAACAGAATCACTAGCATCGCACATAATTTCAAAGGGTAAATTCCAATCAGGTGGCTGAACAATAGGTGTAGAAATCAAAGCTTTCTTAAGTATTTCAAATGCTTCTACACAATCATCATCGAAGAAAAAAGGAATATCTTTTTGTAGGAGATTAGTCAGAGGCCTAGAAATTTTTGAGAAGTCTTTAATGAACCTCCTATAAAAACCGGCATGACCAAGAAAACTTCTTATACCTTTAATGTCTTTAGGACACGACATCTTTTCAATAGCATCAACTTTAGCTTTATGATAACCCACAAGTGTAGGGGATTGCAACAGCTTTCGAGGGTGAAGTACAAGCCAAATTTATTGATTCGACACAAGGGGAGCCAAAGAATATTCTTGAGTATTAGCAGTTGAGTTGTCAATTCAACCACACCTGGATAACTTAGTATCTGCAGCAAAGTGTTTAGTAGCAAAAGTGGTATGATAATAAAGGTAACGGTAGCAAAAGTAAAGATAAATGTTTTTGGGTTTTTTGTAGTAGTTGTAACAGTAGCAACAGAAAAGTAAATAAGCGAAGAACAATATATGAAAAGCTCGTAGGAAATGGATCAGTGATGGATAATTATGCCGGATGTGATTCCTCATGTAATAGCTAAAACATAGGGTGACACAGAACTAGCTCCAATTCATCAATGCAATGTAGGCATGTATTCCATAAATAGTCATACGTGCTTATGGAAAAGAACTTGCATGGCATCTTTGTCCTACCCTCCCGTTGCAGCGGGGTCCTAGTGGAAACTAAGGGATATTAAGGCCTCCTTTTAATAGATAACCGGACCAAAGCATTAACACATAGTGAATACTTGAACTCCTCAAACTACGGTCATCACCGAGAAGTATCCCGATTATTGTCACTTCGGGGTTGTCGGATCATAACACATAATAGGTGACTATATACTTGCAAGATAGGATCAAGAACACACATATATTCATGAAAACATAATAGGTTCAGATCTGAAATCATGGCACTCGGGCCCTAGTGACAAGCATTAAGCATAGCAAAGTCATAGCAACATCAATCTCAGAACATAGTGGATACTAGGGATCAAACCCTAACAAAACTAACTTGATTACATGGTAAATCTCATCCAACCCATCACCGTCTAGCAAGCCTACGATGGAATTACTCACGCATGGCGGTGAGCATCATGAAATTGGTGATGCAGGATGGTTGATGATGACTCCGGAGCCCCGAACGGACTCCAGATCAGCCCTCCCAAGAGAGATTAGGGCTTGGCGGCGGCTCCGTGTCGTAAAACACGATGAAACTTTCTCTCTGATTTTTTTCTCCGCGAGACGGAATATATGGAGTTGGAGTTGGCCTCGGTGGAGGTCCAGGGGGCCCACGAGATAGGGGGGGCACACCCTGGGGGGGGGGGGCGCCCCCCCTGTCTCGTGGACATGCTCTGGCCCCCCTGGTGTATATCTTTCGCCTAGAAATTCTTATTAATTCCAAAAAGTGCCTCCGTGGATTTTCAGGACATTCCGAGAACTTTTCTTTTCTACACATAAAACAACATCATGGCAGTTCTGCTGAAAACAGCGTCAGTCCGGGTTAGTTTCATTGAAATCATGCAAGTTAGAGTCCAAAACAAGGGCAAAAGTGTTTGGAAAAGTAGATACGTTGGTGGCGTATCAACCCCCCCCCCCAAGTTTAAACCTTTGCTTGTCCTCAAGTAATTCAGTTGATAAACTAAAAGTGATAAAGGAAAACTTTTACAAACTCTGTTTGCTCTTGTTGTTGTAAACATGAAAAGCCAGCATTCAAGTTTTAGCAAATATTATGAACTAACCATACTCCCAATAACACTTAGCTCTCACAATTACTCATATCAATAACATAATCAGCTAGCGAGCCATAATAATAAAACTCGGATGACAACACTTTCTCAAAACAATCATAACATGATATAACAAAATGGTATCTCGCTAGCCCTTTCTGAGACCGCAAAACATAAATGCAGAGCACCTTTAAAGATCAAGGACTGACTAAACATTGTAATTCATGGTAAAAGAGATCCAGTCAAGTCATACCCAATATAAACCAATAATAATGAATGCAAATGACAGTGTGCTCTCCAGCGGGTGCTTTTAATAAGAAGGGTGATGACTCAACATAAAAGTAAATAGATAGGCCCTTCGCAGAGGGAAGCAGGGATTTGTAGAGGTGCCAGAGCTCGATTTTAAAATAGAGATTGAATAACATTTTGAGCGGCATACTTTCACTGTCAACGCAAAAACTATGAGATGGCTGTATCTTCCATACTACATGCATTATAGGCAGTTCCCAAACAGAATGGTAAAGGTTTATACTCCCCCAACCACTAACAAGCATCAATCCATGGCTTTCTCAAGACAACGAGTGCCTCCAACTAACAACAGCCCTGGGGGAGTTTTGTTTAAATATTTTGATTTGCTTTGATCTTTTTGGATCATGGGACTGGGCATCCCGGTTACCGGCCCTTTCTCGTGAATGAGGAGCGGAGTCCACTCCTCGTGAGAATAACCCACCTAGCATGGAAGATATAGGCAGCCCTAGTTGTAACATGAGCTGCTCGAGCATACAAAACAGAATTTCATTTGAAGGTTTGGAGTTTGGCACATACAAATTTACTTGGAACGGCAGGTAGATACCGCATATAGGAAGGTATAGTGGACTCATATGGAACAACTTTGGGGTTTAAGGAATTTGGATGCACAAGCAGTATTCCCACTTAGTACAGGTGAAGGCTAGCAAAAGACTGGGAAGCGACCAACTGAGAGAGCGACAACAGTCATAAACATGCATTAAAATTAATTCACACCGAATACAAGCATGAGTAGGATATAATCCACCATGAACATAAATATCGTGAAGGCTATGTTGATTTGTTTCAACTACATGCGTGAACATGCGCCAAGTCGAGTCACTCAATTCATTCAAAGGAGGATACCATCCCATCATATCACATCATAATTATTCTAATAGCATGTTGGCACACAAGGTAAACCATTATAACACATAGCTAATCAAGCATGGCACAAGCAACTATAATCTCTAAATGTCATTGCAAATATGTTTACTTCATAATAGCTGACTCAGAAATGATGAACTCATCATATTTACAAAAACAAGAGAGGTCGAGTTCATACCGGCTTTTCTCATCCCAATAAGTCCATCACATATCATCATTATTGCCTTTCACTTGCACGACCGAACGATGTGTATAATAATAAGAGTGCACATGCATTGGACTAAGCTGGAATCTACAAGCATTCAACTTAAGAGAGAAGGCAAGGTAATATGGGCTCTAAGGTAAATAAACAATCATGCATATGAGAGCCACTAAACATTTTTAATATGGTCTTCTCGACCCCCAAAGGAAAGAAAAGAAAATAAAACTATTTACACGGGAAAGCTCCCAATGAGTAAGAAGAAGAAATAGAAATCTTTTTGGGTTTTCATTTTAATTTCTACTACAAACATGGAAATTAAACTAACTAATTTTTTGGTTTTTTCTCAAGGTTTATCAAACACACAAGAAGAAAACTAGAAAAAAAATTTAAACTAGCATGGATAATACAATGAAAGAGTATGAGCACCGACGAATAGTGTGTGAACATGAATGTAAAGTCGGTGAGAAATACGTACTCACCCAAGCTTAGGCTTTTGGCCTAAGTTGGTCTAGTACCAAGGACCGCCTGGCTGATATCCATAAGTGAAACCGGGGTTGTACTGAGATGCAGCGGCAACCGCCTCCTGAGCTGCAGCGTGTTCACGGGCTGCCTCCACTCCCCTCTCGTATTCAGCTGCTTCTTCTCTGGTGACAACATATCTTCCTTTTGCCTGATAATCAAAAAGGTAGGGAGCAGGAAGAGTAACATGGACGATGTTGCGTCTTTCATAGATTAGTCGATAATGGAGGAATTTCTCATTCCTCTCAAGAAAATGATGATTGAACACAGCTTCTTTATCCAAATAAACAGGAGGTAAAATCATATCTCCCTCTCGTGGGGCTATATTAAGATAATTAGCCACACGGGTTGCATAAATTCCTCCAAATAAATCTCCCTTTCTACTATTATTCTGCAACCTACGTGCAACTATTTCCCCCAAGTTATAACCTTTAAAACCTAACAGAGCACTCTTGAGGACACACAGATCAGGGACACACATGTGACATGCTTCATCCTGACCATTAATACATCTACCAATGAAGAGAGCAAAATAATGTAAAGCAGGAAAATGAATGCTCCCTATGGTAGCTTGTGATATGTCCCTAGATTCTCCCACAGTAATACTAGCAAGAAAATCTCTAAATTCAGATTTGTGAGGATCATTAATATTACCCCACTGCGGGAGTTTGCAAGTAGTTGTAAAATCCTCTAAATCCATGGTATAAGATGTATCATAAATATCAAACATGACACTAGGAGAATTACGCACACTGGTATATTTGAACCTCCACACAAAAGAATCAGTCAATTGATAATACTGTGGACACTTATCTTGTAAGAAGTCCTCTAGCTCGGCATTACGCACATACGCGTCAAATTCCTCCTTGAAGCCTGCTTCGACCATAAAATCATCAGATGTCCACTCATAAGCCCGTACATTTGCGTCCCTCGGCAATTCAACATCTTGCTCACGTATAGCAATCCTTGGCCCTTTCTTTGCCGAGGAACCACCTTGGTACATTCTTCTAAGCATAATTCTTTTTCTAAAAATTTCTGAAATTTTAGTAACTTCAAAATAAAAGTGAATAAAACTAAACAAGATTGATAGCAACTACTCCTACAAGTGTCTAGAGCCTATATCATGCATTGGAATTGCTTGGGACCTCAAAAATTTGACATGCAAGCTCAAGAACATCGTCACCTATGCAGCAAAAATTTGCAATGAATAAAGCACTAGAACAAAAACTAATTGGACCAATGGAGGAGTCACATACCAAGCAACAATCTCCTAAAGCAGTTTTGTGAATGGAGCTTTGAGCTAAGAGATCGAAAATCGCAGTAAAACGAGCTAGAACTTGTGCTTGAGCTGGATGGGGATTTTTTGTGGTAGAAGATGAAGTGTGTGGGTGCTGGCATAAGTGGAGAGGGGCCACCAGGAGCCCACAAGACAGGGGGCGCGCCCTCCTCTCTCGTGGTCTGGTACTTGCCCCTCCTGCAGTGATTTCAGTGCCTAAAATCCTCAAATATTTCAGAAAAAATGATACTAAATTTGCAGGGCATTTGGAGCATTTTTATTTTCGGACTATTTTTTATTGCACGGATAAATCAGAAAACAAACGAATAATACTATTTTTGCTTTATTTATTCTAAAAAAACAGAAAGTAAAAAGGGGGTACAGAAGGTTGTGCCTTCTAGTTTCATCCGTCTCGTGATCATCAAAATGAATCCACTAACAAGGTTGATCAAGTCTTGTTAACAAACTCATTCCGAATAACACGGAATTGGAGAAATTTCGAATAACACTAAGTTACCTCAACGGGGATATGAAAATCCCCAACAATAAGAATATCATACTTTTTCTTGACAGTAGGGAGAGGAAATTCAAAACGTCCAAAAATAATAGTCGGAAATTTTTCAATAGAATTGATGCTATGAACTTGAGATTGTTTCCTCCGAAAGTGTACCATATGCTCATTACCATTAACATGAAGAGTGACATTGCCTTTGTCGCAATCAATAACAGCCCATGCAGTATTAAGAAAAGGTCTACCAAGGATAATAGACATACTATCGTCCTCGGGAATATCAAGAATAACAAAGTCCGTTAAGATAGTGACATTTGCAACCACAACAGGCACATCCTCACAAATACCGACAGGTATAACAGTTGATTTATCAGCCATTTGCAAAGATATTTCAGTAGGTGTCAACTTATTCAATTCAAGTCTACGATATAAAGAGAGAGGCATAACACTAACACAGGCTCCAAGATCACATAAATCAGTTCTAATGTAATTTCTTTTAATAGAGCATGGTATAGTTGGTACACCCGGATCTCCAAGTTTCTTTGGTATTCCACCCTTAAAAGTGTAATTAGCAAGCATGGTGGAAATTTCAGCTTCCGGTATCTTTCTTTTATTTGTGATGATATCCTTCATATACTTAGCATAAGGATTTACTTTGAACATGTCAGTTAAGCGCATACATAAGAAAATAGGTCTAATCATTTCAGCAAAGCGCTCGAAATCCTCATCATCCTTTGACTTGGATGGTTTAGGAGGAAAGGGCATTGGTTTCTGAACCCATGATTCTCTTTCTCTACCATGCTTCCTAGCAACAAAATCTTTCTTATTATAACATTGATTCTTTGATTGTGGGTTATCAAGATCAACAGCAGGTTCAATCTCTAAATCATTGTTTTTGCTAGGTTGAGCATCAACATGAACATTATCATTAACATTATCACTAGGTTCATGTTCATCACCTAATTGTGTTTCAGCATCAGAGATAGAAATATCATTGGGATTCTCAGGTGTGTCTACAGTAGGTTCACTAGAAGCATGCAAAGTTCCATCATTTTTCTTTTTCTTCTTTTTAGAAGAACTAGGTGCCTCTAAATTATATCTCTGAGAATCTTGCTCGATTCTCTTAGGGTGGCCTTCAGGATACAAAGGTTCCTGAGTCATTCTACCAGTTCTAGTAGCCACTCTAATAGCAAAGTCATTTTTATTATTTAATTCATCAAGCAAATCATTTTGAGCTTTAAGTACTTGCTCAGCTTGAGTAGCAACCATAGAAGCATATTTGCTAACGAGGTGAAGTTCATCTTTAACTCTAACCAGGTTATCACTTACACATCCTATCTCGAAAGCATTATTCTTTAAGTCTCTACCAACATAAGCATTAAAACTTTCTTGCCTAGCCATAAAGTCATCAAATTCATCTAAGCATGGGCTAGGAAATTTAGTAGAGGGGATTTCAACTTTATCATATCTATAGAGAGAATTTACCTTTACTACCTGTGTTGGGTTATCAAGACAATGTGGTTCTTCAACAGGCGGTATATTAAGACCATGTATTTCTTCAATAGGTGGTAAATTCTTAACATCTTCATCTTTAATACCTTTTTCTTTCATTGATTTCTTTGCCTCTTGCATATCTTCAGGACTGAGAAATAAAACACCTCTCTTCTTCGGAGTGGGTTTAGGAATAGGCTCAGGAGTTGGCTCAATTGGTTCAGGAATTGCTTCAGGAATTGGCTCAGGAAGAGTCCAATTATTTTCATTAGTCAACATATTATTCAATAGTATTTCAGCTTCGTCGACTGTTCTTTCTCTGAAAACACAACCAACACAACTATCCAAGTAGTCCTTGGAAGCATCGGTTAGTCCATTATAAAAGATATCAAGTATTTCATTTTTCTTAAGAGGATGATCAGGCAAAGCATTAAGTAACCGGAGAAGCATCCCCCAAGCTTGTAGGAGACTCTCTTCTTTGATTTGCACAAAATTATATATTCCCCGCAAGGCAGCTTGCTTCTTATGAGCAGGGAAATATTTAGCAGAGAAGTAATAGATCATATCCCGGGGACTACGCACACAACTAGGAGCAAGAGAATTATACCAAGTCTTAGCATCACCCTTTAATGAGAATGGAAATATCTTAAGGATATAAAAATAGCGAGACTTCTCATCATTAGTTAATAGGGTAGCTATATCATTCAACTTGGTAAGATGTGCCACAACAGTTTCAGATTCAAGGCCATAAAAAGGATCAGATTCAACTAAAGTAATAATTTCAGGATCAACAGAGAATTCATAATCCTTATCAATAACACAGATAGGTGAAGTAGCAAAAGCAGGGTCAGGTTTCATTCTAGCATTAAGAGACTGCTGCTTCCATTTAGCTAATAATTTCTTAAGATCATTTCTATCATTGCAAGCAAAGATTTCCCTAGTAGCTTCTTCATTCATAACATAACCCTTAGGAACAACAGGCAATACATAATCATTGGGAGAACTTGTTGGGTTTCGTAGTAATTTCAAAAAATTTCCTACGTACACACAGGATCATGTGATGCATAGCAACGAGAGGAGAGTGTTGTCTACGTACCCAACGCAGACCGACTGCGGAAGCGATGACACGACGTAGAGGAAGTAGTCGTACGTCTTCACGATCCAACCGATCAAGCACCGAAACTACGGCACCTCCGAGTTCGAGCACACGTTCAGCTCGATGATGATCCCCAGACTCCGATCCAGCAAAGTGTCGGGGAAGAGTTTCGTCAGCACGACGGTGTGGTGACGATCTTGACGAACTACAGCAGCAGGGCTTCGCCTAAACTCCGCTACAGTATTATCGAGGAATATGATGGCAGGGGGCACCGCACACGGCTAAGGAATAGATCACGTGGATAAACTTGTGTCAACTTGTGTGTTTAGAGGTGCCCCTGCCTCCGTATATAAAGGAGGAGAGGAGGGGAGGCTGGTCGGCCAAGGGGGGGAGGCGCAGGAGAGTCCTACTCCCTCTGGGAGTAGGATTCCCCCTCCAATCCTAGTCCAACTAGGATTCCTCGGAGGGGAAAAGAGGAGGAGGGGGCCGGCCACCTCTCCTAGTCCTAATAGGACTAGGGGAAGGGGGGGCGCGCAGCCCATCTAGGGCAGCCCCTTCTCTTTTCCACTAAGGCCCACTATGGCCCAAATAGCTCCCGGGGGTTCCGGTAACCCTCCCGGTATTCCGGTAAAATCCCGATTTCACCCGGAACACTTCCGATATCCAAATATAGGCTTCCAATATATCAATCTTTACGTCTCGACCATTTCGAGACTCCTCGTCATGTCCGTGATCACATCCGGGACTCCGAACAACCTTCGGTACATCAAAATGTATAAACTCATAATTAACTGTCATCGTAACCTTAAGCGTGCGGACCCTACGGGTTCGAGAACAATGTAGACATGACCGAGACACGTCTCTGGTCAATAACCAATAGCGGGACCTGGATGCCCATATTGGCTCCTACATATTCTACGAAGATCTTTATCGGTCAGACCGCATAACAACATACGTTGTTCCCTTTGTCATCGGTATGTTACTTGCCCGAGATTCGATCGTCGGTATCCAATACCTAGTTCAATCTCGTTACCGGCAAGTCTCTTTACTCGTTCCGTAATACATCATCTCACAACTAACATATTAGTTTTAATGCTTGCAAGGCTTATGTGATGTGTATTACCGAGAGGGCCCAGAGATACCTCTCCGACAATCGGAGTGACAAATCCTAATCTCGAAATACGCCAACCCAACATCGACCATTGGAGACACCTGTAGTACTCCTTTATAATCACCCATTTACGTTGTGACGTTTGGTAGTACCCAAAGTGTTCCTCCGGTAAACGGGAGTTGCATAATCTCATAATATAACTGTCATCGTAACCTTAAGCGTGCGGACCCTACGGGTTCGAGAACAATGTAGACATGACCGAGACATGTCTCTGGTCAATAACCAATAGCGGGACCTGGATGCCCATATTGGCTCCTACATATTCTACGAAGATCTTTATCGGTCAGACCGCATAACAACATACGTTGTTCCCTTTGTCATCGGTATGTTACTTGCCCGAGATTCGATCGTCGGTATCCAATACCTAGTTCAATCTCGTTACCTGCAAGTCTCTTTACTCGTTCCGTAATACATCATCTCACAACTAACATATTAGTTGTAATGCTTGCAAGGCTTATGTGATGTGTATTACCGAGAGGGCCCAGAGATACCTCTCCGACAATCGGAGTGACAAATCCTAATCTCGAAATACGCCAACCCAACATCGACCATTGGAGACACCTGTAGTACTCCTTTATAATCACCCATTTACGTTGTGACGTTTGGTAGTACCCAAAGTGTTCCTCCGGTAAACGGGAGTTGCATAAACTCATAATATAACTGTCATCGTAACCTTAAGCGTGCGGACCCTACGGGTTCGAGAACAATGTAGACATGACCGAGACATGTCTCTGGTCAATAACCAATAGCGGGACCTGGATGCCCATATTGGCTCCTACATATTCTACGAAGATCTTTATCGGTCAGACCGCATAACAACATACGTCGTTCCCTTTGTCATCGGTATGTTACTTGCCCGAGATTCGATCGTCGGTATCCAATACCTAGTTCAATCTCGTTACCGGCAAGTCTCTTTACTCGTTCCGTAATACATCATCTCACAACTAACATATTAGTTGTAATGCTTGCAAGGCTTATGTGATGTGTATTACCGAGAGGGCCCAGAGATACCTCTCCGACAATCGGAGTGACAAATCCTAATCTCGAAATACGCCAAACCAACATCGACCATTGGAGACACCTGTAGTACTCCTTTATAATCACCCAGTTACGTTGTGACGTTTGGTAGTACCCAAAGTGTTCCTCCGGTAAACGGGAGTTGCATAATCTCATAGTCATAGGAACATGTATAAGTCATGAAGAAAGCAATAGCAACATACTAAACGATCGGGTGCTAAGCTAATGGAATGGGTCATGTCAATCAGATCATTCTGCTAATGATGTGACCTCGTTAATCAAATAACAACTCATTGTTCATGGTTAGGAAACATAACCATCTTTGATTAACGAGCTAGTCAAGTAGAGGCATACTAGTGACAATTTGTTTGTCTATGTATTCACACATGTATTATGTTTCCGGTAAATACAATTCTAGCATGAATAATAAACATTTATCATGATTATAAGGAAATAAATAATAATTTTATTATTGCCTCTAGGGCATATTTCCTTCAGTCTCCCACTTGCACTAGAGTCAATAATCTAGATTACACTGTAATGATTCTAACACCCATGGAGCCTTGGTGCTGATCATGTTTTGCTCGTGGAAGAGGCTTAGTCAATGGGTCTGCAACATTCAGATCCGTATGTATCTTGCAAATCTCTATGTCTCCCACCTGGACTAGATCCCGGATGGAGTTGAAGCGTCTCTTGATGTGTTTGGTCCTTTTGTGAAATCTGGATTCCTTTGCCAAGGCAATTGCACCAGTATTGTCACAAAAGATTTTCATTGGACCCGATGCACTAGGTATGACACCTAGATCGGATATGAACTCCTTCAACCAGACTCCTTCATTTGCTGCTTCCGAAGCAGCTATGTATTCCGCTTCACATGTAGATCCCGCTACAACGCTTTGTTTAGAACTGCACCAACTGACAGCTCCACCGTTTAATGTAAACACGTATCCGGTTTGCGATTTAGAATCGTCCGGATCAGTGTCAAAGCTTGCATCAACGTAACCTTTTACGGTGAGCTCTTTGTCACCTCCATATATGAGAAACATATCCTTAGTCCTTTTCAGGTATTTCAGGATGTTCTTGACCGCTGTCCAGTGATCCACTCCTGGATTACTTTGGTACCTCCCTGCTAAACTTATAGCAAGGCACACATCAGGTCTGGTACACAGCATTGCATACATGATAGAGCCTATGGCTGATGCATAGGGAACATCTTTCATATTCTCTCTATCTTCTGCAGTGGTCGGGCATTGAGTCTTACTCAATTTCATACCTTGTAATACAGGCAAGAATCCTTTCTTTGCTTGATCCATTTTGAATTTCTTCAAAATCTTGTCAAGGTATGTGCTTTGTGAAAGTCCAATTAAGCGTCTTGATCTATCTCTATAGATCTTAATGCCTAATATGTAAGCAGCTTCACCGAGGTCTTTCATTGAAAAACTTTTATTCAAGTATCCCTTTATGCTATCCAGAAATTCTATATCATTTCCAATCAGTAATATGTCATCCACATATAATATCAGAAATGCTACAGAGCTCCCACTCACTTTCTTGTAAATACATGCTTCTCCGAAAGTCTGTATAAAACCAAATGCTTTGATTACACTATCAAAACGTTTATTCCAACTCCGAGAGGCTTGCACCAGTCCATAAATGGATCGCTGGAGCTTGCACACTTTGTTAGCTTCCTTTGGATCGACAAAACCTTCTGGTTGCATCATATACAACTCTTCTTCCAGAAATCCATTCAGGAATGCAGTTTTGACATCCATCTGCCAAATTTCATAATCATAAAATGCGGCAATTGCTAACATGATTCGGACAGACTTAAGCATCGCTACGGGTGAGAAGGTCTCATCGTAGTCAATCCCTTGAACTTGCCGAAAACCTTTTGCGACAAGTCGAGCTTTGTAGACAGTAACATTACCATCAGCGTCAGTCTTCTTCTTGAAGATCCATTTATTCTCAATTGCTTGCCGATCATCGGGCAAGTCAACCAAAGTCCACACTTTGTTCTCATACATGGATCCCATCTCAGATTTCATGGCTTCAAGCCACTTTGCGGAATCTGGGCTCACCATCGCTTCTTCATAGTTCGTAGGTTCATCATGATCTAGTAGCATGACTTCCAGAACAGGATTACCGTACCACTCCGGTGCGGATCTTACTCTGGTTGATCTACGAGGTTCAGTAGTATCTTGATCTGAAGTTTCATGATCAATATCATTGGTTTCCTCACTAACTGGTGTAGGCGTCACTGAAACAGTTTTCTGTGATGAACTACTTTCCAGTAAGGGAGCAGGTACAGTTACCTCGTCAAGTTCTACTTTCCTCCCACTCACTTCTTTCGAGAGAAACTCCTTCTCTAGAAATGATCCATTCTTAGCAATGAATGTCTTGCCTTCAGATCTATGATAGAAGGTGTACCCAACAGTTTCCTTTGGGTATCCTATGAAGACACATTTCTCCGATTTGGGTTCGAGCTTATCAGGTTGAAGCTTTTTCACATAAGCATCGCAGCCCCAAACTTTAAGAAACGACAACTTTGGTTTCTTGCCAAACCACAGTTCATAAGGCGTCGTCTCAACGGATTTTGATGGTGCCCTATTTAATGTGAATGCGGCCGTCTCTAAAGCATATCCCCAAAATGATAGCGGTAAATCAGTAAGAGACATCATAG
The DNA here is from genome assembly GCF_018294505.1 of Triticum aestivum. NCBI lineage: Eukaryota > Viridiplantae > Streptophyta > Magnoliopsida > Poales > Poaceae > Triticum > Triticum aestivum. The sequence continues at coordinate 779,300,711 of NC_057798.1, forward strand.
ATCACACCATATCTAGTAAAGTACGATTACGACGTTCGGACACACCATTACGCTGTGGTGTTCCGGGTGGCGTGAGTTGCGAAACTATTCCACAGTTTTTCAAATGTACACCAAACTCGTAACTCAAATATTCTCCTCCACGATCAGATCGTAGAAACTTTATTTTCTTGTTACGATGATTTTCAACTTCACTCTGAAATTCTTTGAACTTTTCAAATGTTTCAGACTTATGTTTCATTAAGTAGATATACCCATATCTGCTTAAATCATCTGTGAAGGTGAGAAAATAACGATATCCGCCATGAGCCTCAATATTCATCGGGCCACATACATCTATATGTATGATTTCCAATAAATCTGTTGCTCTCTCCATAGTACCGGAGAACGGTGTTTTAGTCATTTTGCCCATGAGGCACGGTTCGCAAGTACCAAGTGATTCATAATCAAGTGGTTCCAAAAGTCCATCAGCATGGAGTTTCTTCATGCGCTTTATACCAATATGACCTAAACGACAGTGCCACAAATAAGTTGCACTTTCGTTATCAACTCTGCATCTTTTGGCTTCAACATTATGAATATGTGTATTACTACTATCGAGATTTAATAAGAATAGACCACTCTTCAAGGGTGCATGACCATAAAAGATATTACTCATATAAATAGAACAACCATTATTCTCTGATTTAAATGAATAACCGTCTCGCATTAAACAAGATCCAGATATAATGTTCATGCTCAACGCTGGAACCAAATAACAATTACTTAGTTCTAATATTAATCCCGAAGGTAGATGTAGAGGTAGCGTGCCGACTGCAATCACATCGACTTTGGAACCGTTTCCCACGCGCATCGTCACCTCGTCCTTTGCCAGTGCCCGCTTATTCTGTAGTCCCTGTTTCGAGTTGCAAATATTAGCAACAGAACCAGTATCAAATACCCAGGTGCTACTGCGAGCTCTAGTAAGGTACACATCAATAACATGTATATCACATATACCTTTGTTCACCTTGCCATCCTTCTTATCCGCCAAATACTTGGGGCAGTTCCGCTTCCAGTGACCAGTCTGCTTGCAGTAGAAGCACTCTGTTTCAGGCTTAGGTCCAGACTTGGGTTTCTTCTCTTGAGCAGCAACTTGCTTGCCGTTCTTCTTGAAGTTCCCCTTTTTCTTCCCTTTGCCCTTTTTCTTGAAACTAGTGGTCTTGTTAACCATCAACAATTGATGCTCCTTCTTGATTTCTACCTCCGCAGCTTTCAGCATTGCGAAGAGCTCGGGAATAGTCCTGTTCATCCCTTGCATATTATAGTTCATCACGAAGCTCTTGTAGCTTGGTGGTAGTGATTGGAGAATTCTGTCAATAACGCAATCATCCGGAAGATTAACTCCCAATTGAATCAAGTGATTATTATACCCAGACATTTTGAGTATATGCTCACTGACAGAACTGTTCTCCTCCATCTTGCAGCTATAGAACTTATTGGAGACTTCATATCTCTCAATTCGGGCATTTGCTTGAAATATTAACTTCAACTCCTGGAACATCTCATATGCTCCATGACGTTCAAAACGTCGTTGAAGTCCCGATTCTAAGCCGTAAAGCATGGCACACTGAACTATCGAGTAGTCATCAGCTTTGCTCTGCCAGACGTTCATAACATCTGGTGTTGCTCCAGCAGCAGGCCTGGCACCCAGCGGTGCTTCCAGGACGTAATTTTTCTGTGCAGCAATGAGGATAATCCTCAAGTTACGGACCCAGTCTGTGTAATTGCTACCATCATCTTTCAACTTTGCTTTCTCAAGGAACGCATTAAAATTCAACGGAACAACAGCACGAGCCATCTATCCACAATCAACATAAACAAGCAAGATACTATCAGGTACTAAGTTCATGATAAATTTAAGTTCAATTAATCATATTATTTAAGAACTCCCACTTAGATAGACATCCCTCTAATCCTCTAAGTGATTACGTGATCCAAATCAACTAAACCATGACCGATCATCACGTGAGATGGAGTAGTTTTCAATGGTGAACATCGTTATGTTGATCATATCTACTATATGATTCACGCTCGACCTTTCGGCCTCCGTGTTCCGAGGCCATATCTGCATATGCTAGGCTCGTCAAGTTTAACCTGAGTATTCTGCGTGTGCAAAACTGGCTTGCACCCGTTGTAGATGGACGTAGAGCTTATCACACCCGATCATCACGTGGTGTCTGGGCACGACGAACTTTGGCAACGGTGCATACTCAGGGAGAACACTTCTTGATAATTTAGTGAGAGATCATCTTATAATGCTACCGTCAATCAAAGCAAGATAAGATGCATAAAAAGATAAACATCACATGCAATCAATATAAGTGATATGATATGGTCATCATCATCTTGTGCTTGTGATCTCCATCTCCGAAGCACCGTCATGATCACCATTGTCACCGGCGCGATACCTTGATCTCCATCGTAGCATCGTTGTCGTCTCGCCAATCTTATGCTTCCACGACTATCACTACCGTTTAGTAATAAAGTAAAGCATTACATCGCGATTGCATTGCATACAATAAAGCGACAACCATATGGCTCCTGCCAGTTGCCGATAACTCGGTTACAAAACATGATCATCTCATACAATAAAATTCAGCATCATGCTTTGACCATATCACATCACAACATGCCCTGCAAAAACAAGTTAGACGTCCTCTACTTTGTTGTTGCATGTTTTACGTGGCTGCTACGGGCTTAAGTAAGAACCAATCTCACCTACGCATCAAAACCACAACGATAGTTTGTCAAATAGACTCCGTTTTAACCTTCGCAAGGACCGGGCGTAGCCATACTTGGTTCAACTAAAGTTGGAGAGACAGTCGCCCGCAAGCCATCTCTGTGCAAAGCATGTCGAGGGAACCGGTCTCGCGTAAGCGTACGCGTAAGGTTGGTCCGGGTCGTCTCGTCCAACAATACCGCCGAACCAAAGTATGACATGCTGGTAGGCAGTATGACTTGTATCGTCCACAACTCACTTGTGTTCTACTCGTGCATATAACATCAACATAAATAACCTAGGCTCTGATACCACTATTGGGTTTCGTAGTAATTTCAAAAAATTTCCTACGTACACACAGGATCATGTGATGCATAGCAACGAGAGGAGAGTGTTGTCTACGTACCCAACGCAGACCGACTGCGGAAGCGATGACACGACGTAGAGGAAGTAGTCGTACGTCTTCACGATCCAACCGATCAAGCACCGAAACTACGGCACCTCCGAGTTCGAGCACACGTTCAGCTCGATGACGATCCCCGGACTCCGATCCAGCAAAGTGTCGGGGAAGAGTTTCGTCAGCACGACGGCGTGGTGACAATCTTGACGAACTACAGCAGCAGGGCTTCGCCTAAACTCCGCTACAGTATTATCGAGGAATATGGTGGCAGGGGGCACCGCACACGGCTAAGGAATAGATCACGTGGATCAACTTGTGTCAACTTGTGTGTTTAGAGGTGCCCCTGCCTCCGTATATAAAGGAGGAGAGGAGGGGAGGCTGGCCGGCCAAGGGGGGGAGGCGCAGGAGAGTCCTACTCCCTCTGGGAGTAGGATTCCCCCTCCAATCCTAGTCCAACTAGGATTCCTCGGAGGGGAAAAGAGGAGGAGGGGGCCGGCCACCTCTCCTAGTCCTAATAGGACTAGGGGAAGGGGGGGCGCAGCCCATCTAGGGCAGCCCCTTCTCTTTTCCACTAAGACCCACTATGGCCCAAATAGCTCCCGGGGGGTTCCGGTAACCCTCCCAGTATTCCGGTAAAATCCCGATTTCACCCGGAACACTTCCGATATCCAAATATAGGCTTCCAATATATCAATCTTTACGTCTCGACCATTTTGAGACTCCTCGTCATGTCCGTGATCACATCCGGGACTCCGAACAACCTTCGGTACATCAAAATGTATAAACTCATAATTAACTGTCATCGTAACCTTAAGCGTGCGGACCCTACGGGTTCGAGAACAATGTAGACATGAACGAGACACGTCTCTGGTCAATAACCAATAGCGGGACCTGGATGCCCATATTGGCTCCTACATATTCTACGAAGATCTTTATCGGTCAGACCGCATAACAACATACGTTGTTCCCTTTGTCATCGGTATGTTACTTGCCCGAGATTCGATCGTCGGTATCCAATACCTAGTTCAATCTCGTTACCGGCAAGTCTCTTTACTTGTTCCGTAATACATCATCTCACAACTAACATATTAGTTGTAATGCTTGCAAGGCTTATGTGATGTGTATTACCGAGAGGGCCCAGAGATACCTCTCCGACAATCGGAGTGACAAATCCTAATCTCGAAATACGCCAACCCAACATCGACCATTGGAGACACCTGTAGTACTCCTTTATAATCACCCAGTTACGTTGTGACGTTTGGTAGTACCCAAAGTGTTCCTCCGGTAAACGGGAGTTGCATAATCTCATAGTCGTAGGAACATGTATAAGTCATGAAGAAAGCAATAGCAACATACTAAACGATCGGGTGCTAAGCTAATGGAATGGGTCATGTCAATCAGATCATTCTGCTAATGATGTGACCTCGTTAGTCAAATAACAACTCATTGTTCATGGTTAGGAAACATAACCATCTTTGATTAACGAGCTAGTCAAGTAGAGGCATACTAGTGACACTTTGTTTGTCTATGTATTCACACATGTATTACGTTTCCGGTAAATACAATTCTAGCATGAATAATAAACATTTATCATGATTATACAGAAATAAATAATAATTTTATTATTGCCTCTAGGGCATATTTCCTTCAGAACTTTCATCATCACTATCATCAATAATAGCATCTTCAATATTTTCATTCCCCCTAACTCTAGCAAGTTGTTCATCAAGAAATTCACCTAATGGCAAAGTAGTATCACACACAGAAGTAGTTTCATCATGCATAGCAGAAGTGGCATCATCAATAACATGCGACATATCAAAATTCATAGCAGTAGCAGGTTTAGGTGTCGCAAGCTTCTTCATAACAGAAGGAGAATCTAGTGCAGAGCTAGATGGCAGTTCCTTACCTCCCCTCATAGTTGAGGGATAGATTTTGGTTTTAGCGTCTTTCAAGTTCTTCATAGTGATCAACAGATATAAATACCAAGTGACTCAGAGAATAGAGCTATGCTCCCCGGCAACGGCGCCAAAAATTAGTCTTGATAACCCACAAGTGTAGGGGATCACAACAGCTTTCGAGGGTGAAGTACAACCCAAATTTATTGATTCGACACAAGGGGAGCCAAAGAATATTCTTGAGTATTAGCAGTTGAGTTGTCAATTCAACCACACCTGGATAACTTAGCATCTGCAGCAAAGTGTTTAGTAGCAAAAGTGGTATGATAATAAAGGTAACGGTAGCAAAAGTAAAGATAAATGTTTTTGGGTTTTTTGTAGTAGTTGTAACAGTAGCAACGGAAAAGTAAATAAGCGAAGAACAATATATGAAAAGCTCGTAGGAAATGGATCAGTGATGGATAATTATGCCGGATGTGATTCCTCATGTAATAGCTAAAACATAGGGTGACACAGAACTAGCTCCAATTCATCAATGCAATGTAGGCATGTATTCCGTAAATAGTCATACGTGCTTATGGAAAAGAACTTGCATGACATCTTTTGTCCTACCCTCCCGTTGCAGCGGGGTCCTAGTGGAAACTAAGGGATATTAAGGCCTCCTTTTAATAGATAACCGGACCAAAGCATTAACACATAGTGAATACTTGAACTCCTCAAACTACGGTCATCACCGAGAAGTATCCCGATTATTGTCACTTCGGGGTTGTCGGATCATAACACATAATAGGTGACTATATACTTGCAAGATAGGATCAAGAACACACATATATTCATGAAAACATAATAGGTTCAGATCTGAAATCATGGCACTCGGGCCCTAGTGACAAGCATTAAGCATAGCAAAGTCATAGCAACATCAATCTCAGAACATAGTGGATACTAGGGATCAAACCCTAACAAAACTAACTTGATTACATGGTAAATCTCATCCAACCCATCACCGTCCAGCAAGCCTACGATGGAATTACTCACGCACGGCGGTGAGCATCATGAAATTGGTGATGCAGGATGGTTGATGATGACGACGGCGACGAATCCCCCTCTCCGGAGCCCCGAACGGACTCCAGATCAGCCCTCCCAAGAGAGATTAGGGCTTGGCGGCGGCTCCGTGTCGTAAAACGCGATGAAACTTTCTCTCTGATTTTTTTCTCTGCGAGACGGAATATATGGAGTTGGAGTTGGCCTCGGTGGAGGTCCAGGGGGCCCACGAGATAGGGGGGGCACACCCTAGGGGGGGGCGCCCCCCTATCTCGTGGACATGCTCTGGCCCCCCTGGTGTATATCTTTTGCCTAGAAATTCTTATTAATTCCAAAAAGTGCCTCCGTGGATTTTCAGGACATTCCGAGAACTTTTCTTTTCTACACATAAAACAACATCATGGCAGTTCTGCTGAAAACAGCGTCAGCCCGGGTTAGTTTCATTCAAATCATGCAAGTTAGAGTCCAAAACAAGGGCAAAAGTGTTTGGAAAAGTAGATATGTTGGAGACGTATCACTTTATCAACTTCAATACCTCTTTCAGAAATTTTATGCCCCAAGACAATGCCTTCATTAACCATAAAGTGGCACTTTTCCCAATTAAGATAAGATTAGTTTCTTCAAATCTCTGCAAAACTCGACCAAGGTTGCTCAAGCAATCATCAAAAGAGGATCCATAAACAGAGAAATCATCCATGGAAACCTCAACAATCTTTTCACAAAAGTCAGAGAATATAGCCATCATGCATCTTTGAAAGGTAGCAGACGCATTACACAAACTAAAAAGGCATCCATCTATAAGCAAAAGTAGCCGAAAGGACAAGTAAAAGTGGTCTTTTCTTGATCCTCTTTTGACACAGGTATTTGAGAGAAACCAGAGTAACGATCTAGAAAGCAAAAATGTGTATGTTTGGATAATCTTTCTAGCATTTGATCAATAAAAGGCAAAGGGTAATGATCTTTTTTAGTAGCTTTATTTAATTTGCAGAAATCAATTACCATCATATAACCTGTAACAATTCTTTGTGGGATCAATTCATCTTTATCATTAGGAACGACAGTAATACCTCCCTTCTTAGGGACAGAATGGACATGACTTACCCACTGACTATCAGCAACAGGATAAATTATACCTGCCTCCAGGAGCTTTAGTATTTCTTTTCTTACCACTTCTTTCATCTTAGGATTTAACCGTCGTTGGTGATCAACAACTGGTTTAGCGTCTTTCTCCAATTTTATTTTGTGTTGGCATAGAGTGGGACTAATGCCCTTAAGATCATCAAGAGTATATCCAATAGCAGCACGATGCTTCTTCATAGTTTTCAATATTTTTTCTTCTTCCTGCTCTCAAAGGTTAGCACTAATAATAACAGGATATATCTTCTTTTCATCAAGATAAGCATATTTAAGAGTATCAGGTAGCGGTTTAAGCTCAAACACGGGTTCACCCTTGGGTGGAGGAGGATCCCCTAGGATTTGAACTGGCAAGTTGTGTTTTAAAAGAGGTCCCTGTTTTAAAAATACTTCATATCTCCCTTTTTTCATTCATAAACATATGATTTTCATGGTCTAGCAAATATTATTCTAAAGGATCATTAGGAGGCACGTCAATAGAAGCAAGACCAATAATTTCATCCTTACTAGGCAATTATTTATCATGGGGTTGTCTACGAAATTTAGCAAAATTAAACTCATGAGACATATCCCCTAAGCCAATCGTAACAATATCTTTTTCGCAATCTATCTTAGCAGTAACAGTATTCAAGAAGGGTCTACCAAATATGATGGGACAAAAGCTATCTTGTGGGGAACCAAGAACAAGAAAATCAGCAGGATATTTAACTTTCCCACAAAAGACTTCAACATCTCTAACAATCCCAACTGGTGAAATAGTACCTCTATTGGCAAGCTTAATTGTAACATCAATTTCTTCTATCTCAGCAGGTGCAATATCATGCATAATTTCTTTCTATAAGGAATGAGGTATTGCACTTGGACTGGCACCCATATCACATAAGCCATGATAACAATGATCTCCTATTTTAACAGAAATAACATGCATGCCTACGACAGGTCTATGTTTATTTTTAGTATCGGGTCTAGCAATTCTAGCAGCTTCATCACAGAAGTAAATAACATGCCCATCAATATTATCAGCCAAGAGATCTTTAACCATAGCAATACTAGGTTCAACTTTAATTTGCTCATGTGGTGTAGGTGTTCTAGTATTACTCTTACGAACCACAGTTGAAGCTTTAGCATGATCCTTTATCCTAACAGGGAAAGGTGGTTTCTCAATATAGGTAGTAGGGACAATAGGATCATTATAAGTGATAGTCTTTTCTTCAACTTTAATTGGTGCAACTACTTTTACTTCAATGGGATCGATTATATTTGAACCATTTCTCCTTAGGGAGGTCAACATGAGTAGCAAATGATTCACAGAAAGAAGCTACTATCTCAGAGTCAAGTCCATATTTAGTGCTAAATTCACGAAAAGCATCGGTATCCATAAAAGATTTAACACAATCAAACTTAGGTGTCATACCTCACTCCTTACCTTCGTCGAGATCCCAATCTTCAGAATTGCGTTTAATTCTTTCTAATAAATTCCATCTGAATTCAATAGTCTTCATCATAAAAGAACCAGCACAAGAAGTATCGAGCATGGAGCGATTGTTGAGAGAAAGCCGAGCATAAAAAATTTGAATAATCATTTCTCTTGAGAGCTCATGATTGGGGCATGAATATAACATTGACTTAAGCCTCCCCAAGCTTGAGCGATGCTTTCTCCTTCGCGAGGCCAAAAATTATATATTTAATTACGACAATGATGAACAAGATGCATAGGATAAAATTTCTGATGAAATTCCAATTTCAATCGGTGGTAGTTCCATGATCCCATATCATCACATAGACTAAACCATGTCAATGCCTCTCCCTTCAAAGATAAAGGGAAGACTTCTTATTGATAACATCCTCGAGCATACCTGCAAGCTTAAATAATCCACAAGCTTCATCCACATAGATTAGGTGCAAATCGGGATGCAATGTTTCATCTCCTGTAAAAGGATTAGGTAGCAGTTTCTCTATCATACCCGAAGGAATTTTAAAATAAATATTTTCAGTAGGTTCAGTAGGTTGAGGAGCAACTCTTTGCTCTACTGGTCGGGGTGAAGATACCCCGAACAAGCCCCTCAAAGGATTATGTTCCATAGTAACAAGTGACAGTAAATTTCAGCACACTATATAAATTTTTCCTTACCAAAGGCACTTCACTCCCTGGCAACGGCGTCAGAAAAGAGTCTTGATGACCCACAAGTGTAGGGAATCTATCGTAGTCCTTTCGATAAGTAAGAGTGTCTAACCCAACGAGGAGCAGAAGGAAATGACAAACGGTTTTCAGTAAGGTATTCCCTGCAAGCACTGAAATTATCGGTAACCAAGGTTGGAAAAGGCGTTATTAAGCGTACGCCTCGGCGTGCCTCAGCGCTCAGCGACAGCCCATCACGTAGCCTTGGGCCTAATCGGTGCTCTAGGCGGGCCCATCGCTTAGGCGGATCCATGCGTGCGCCTAGGCGTGATAGAGCAGAGAAAAGTGGCGAGGAGGCGGCGCAAGGCAGAGCAAGGCGGACCGGAGATGGAGCGGGAGAGGTTGCAAGCATGGACGGGAAGGAGCGAGAAGATAGCTAGAAAATGGAGAAGATTGCGGGAAGTTTGCTGGCTGAAGGAAAGGAGATATATATATATATATATATATATATATATATATATATATATATATATATATATATATATACACACACACACACACACACACAAAAGTGGTGGCGGCGGCTCGATCTATTCCGTCGTCGCTTCGTCCTCCGGCTGCCGAGACGAAGAGATTCACCTCATCCTCTCACCACGCAGCCATGGCTTCTTCATCCCCGCCATCCCGCGCAGCCACTGAGGTCCTGCCTTCTTCCATACTGTAGGTGAGCTGCCAAATCGATTTCGTCAATCCCCTCTCTTCTTGTGTACTATGTGCCTGTGTGCAGCCTCTATCGTCCCCTGGATTGCTAGTTGTTTGCTAATTGCTGCTCTATCCTTCTCATGGAATTACTTGATCTGTAGTTTCTGTATTGATATTGATTTATCTAGAGAACTAATTGGATGTAGTTTGATCCATCCCCCGTGAATCTAGGATTGCAACTCAGGGGCTGCCACTCAGTTTTATTTCATTTTGCAAAGATCTCACAATTTAAATGTCATAGAAGCACCACAAATTCACGTAGGAGTACCATAGTCTAGTCAAACAAATAAATGATAGTTATTTTGTTTGTTCTGCAACTGATTTGTAAATACCTTGATGTTGTTATGGATGAATTTGCTCACACATATACAAGATTTAACAAATAAGAAGTAATTAGTATTTGGGCATAAACAATATTGTGGGAGAAAGAACTTTGCTCACGCTCAAGGTCAAAGCTGCGCCTGGCCTGGCTCAATGCCCCTGGTCTTGCCTAGTCTATCGTAGCATGCCGACATGCTCATGCTTGTTGGCAGCCGGCTTGGCACACTACTGCAGAACCGGGCAATAGCACCGGTTCGTAAGGCCCTTTAGTGCCGGTTCCATAACCGGCACTAAAGTGTGGGCACTAAAGGCCCCCCCCTTTAGTACCGGTTCAGCACGAACCGGTGCTAAAGGGAAACCACGTGGCACGAGCCAGCTCCAGGGGCCTGGAGCCCTTTAGTACCGGTTGGTAAGACCAACCGGTACTATAAGGTTTGGGGTTTTTTTAGTTTTATGATTTCTTTTTCATTTAATTTTGTGTTTCCATTTTAATTTTTTCGTTTGCTGGTATTTTACGATACTACACATTGTACACGTTATGCATATATATATAGAATTTCTAGTAGAACCAATCATGCATATATATATCATCAATGTCTCACAAACCATCATATTATATTAATTCACACATACACACATGTATAGCTATATACAATTTCTCCTACATATGCATGTTGCCTTCGGAGCCAGTGGCAGTAGCCTAATTGGTGCCTTCGGAGCACGATGACAATTGGAAGTGGTTTTCATAAGGGCGGTAGCGGGTAATAGTATTCTCCCTTCGGATTTATGACCTGGTCGAGCAAAAATCCCGCTATTTCCTCTTGAAGTGCTTCTACGCACTCCGTTTCTAGGAGCTTCGCCCGCACCTCTCTGAACTGTTAAGAAGGAGATCAATATGCATGTGTATTAGTTGTGTGACTAGATATTGATAATGATGTAAAAATTGTGAATAGTGTTTTGACAAGCGTACCCATTCCTGTCTTTGAGATCTGCTCCTTTCGGACGCCATCATGCGAATGTTCTCGCAAACGCAGAATGCACACAGATCAGTCCACTGCGCCTGCTTCAGGGCCTTTAAGAGAATGGAATTTGATCAGATAATAATTAATCAAGCATGATAATTAAAGAGATGGCAGCTAGCTAGCTAGTTAGTACTACTTAATTACTTACCTTGGGTCTTCCCCAGTTAAGCTTTTCTTTCCATTCGCCTTCCGTGACGCTGATGAACCTTGCCCAAGCCCTGCCCGCCGACAAAGAAAATGAATAAAGGGGTTATTAAATAGTTCATATCATGAAATGACGAACTAAATAGGCCGAGATATGTAGTTAATAATGATTGAAATTACCTGTTGACTATCCCAAATAAGATGTTATAGTCAGTTTTTTCTTTGAGTAGTGAGTCCAGTATTTCAACTGTTCCGGCGTCAACTTCAATGATACACAAGACCCAGTGAAATCTGCATGCACACACGTTTGCATGTCTTAATTAAGCGGGCATACGTAAGCAAAAACATGTAGCTAGCTAGTAGGCAAAAACAGAGAATTTGTAGTACAAGACAGTGTGACTCACTGGAAGTTGTAAGGAATTAGTATATCTTCATTGTATTTGAGGCGCTTCAAGAACTCTAGCATGCTGTCCTCTACGGCCTTTTGATGACGTGCATCTATTTTCCATGTGTATTCATTAACGGTGTTTGGGTCAATGAACCCAATGCCATAGCGTCCACCTTTTCTCATTTCATACATCTTCATTCTGCATATAATACCACAGAAAAGAATATAGTGAGGATAATTACAGGTAATGATTGATCAAAAGGATCACTACAGCTAGCTTGAGAATTAAATTACAGAAAGAAATCACTTACAGACAATAGCAACTGACGATAGATTTGTCGAGTGCGTCTTGATTGTATAACTGAAACAGTTCAGAATACTCAACGGACACAGCTTTCTCATGGTAGTAATGCTCCTCCTTGACATTCACCATGAGGGACAATCAATCGGAAATCTTGGTAATGTTCATGTACCATTGATGCAATTTATACATTCTCGTTGGGAGGTTCTTGACCTTGTCTGGCTCGACCAAAGGTTGGCCCCGGACATATTTCCGTTTTATTTCATCCTATCTAAGCACATGCATGGGCTCGATCTCGAGGAGTTGTCCAACAGTGATTTTGAGAACTTCAGCCTGCATTATATGCTCCTCCGTTATTACCACATTGCCCACCTCAGGAACATAAACTGTTTGCCCACAATAATATTGGGCGCGCGTACTGTCACGTGTTGTTGGCACAACAAGCGAGGGGATCGATTGTGCCGCCTGTTCTCCCAACTGGGGAATGGTTTTCCCGCATTTTTTGACAGCTGCTTCTTGTTTGCTCGATCCCGAGCTCGCCTCCTTACGTAGATGTGCTCGATTTAACTTCCTGATGTGGCGCTCATAGTCTGTGTCAACAGGCTTGGGAGCTGGTGGTTGAGCCATACGAATGAAGTGGTCAATCGTTTCCTCAGGCACTTTCTCCCTTGGCGGCGGTGGCGGTTTCGGTGGAAAATGGGCTTCCACCTCAGACTTCGATATGGCTGTGATTTCCTCCTCGGACCTGTCATAAGCCCTTTGCGGAAGAGGCGTGAGGCTTGGACCATATTTATATCGCTTGCCTCCGCCTGTACTTCCTGTACTACCTCGACTCGTACCGCTACGCACCATAGCTGCGGGGTGTCTCTTCTGTGATTGCTGAGGCGGCGGAGACGGCTGACGGGGCTGAGTTGGACGAGAAGGAGTGGCCGCCTGAAGCTGTGCCGGACTTGGAGGAGGACTGGCCTGAGGTTGTGCCGGACTTGGAGGAGGAGTGGACGTCTGACGCTGTGGCGGACTTGGAGGAGGAGGAGTGGCCTGACACTTTGCCGGACTTGGAGGAGGAGTGGCCTGACACTTTGCCAGACTTGGTGGACTTGCAGGAGCGGGAGACTGCTGACTCAGTGGCGGACTTTGACAAGGAGTCGGCTGACGCGGTGTCGGTGGCCTTCGAAAGATGATGCAATCTTTTTTCCATAGGATGATACGATGTTTGGAGTCTCCGAGAAAGCGCTCGTCATCATCTCCAGGATAGTCAAGCTCTAGCTCCGAATATGGGTCCACCACCTCATCAACCAAGACACAAGCATAGCCCGCTGGAATCGGGTTGCAATGGAAGGTTGCCTCGGGGGGATTTGTAAAAGCAACGGTGTCCGCCACCTTCATGGATATGTTCTTCATTTTGACGTGTAGCTCGCAGCTAGTGTTCTCCGTGATGTCATCCACGGGGTATCTACCCAGCATTGCGTCGTCCGGGGCGGAACCCACGCTGCTTCTCGGCATGGATGGGGCGGTGCTATCCAATGCTGGATCATTCGCTAGCTGCTGCAGCTGCTGAGACCCCCTTTGCTGGGTAAGTGAGTCGATCTGCTCCTGCTGCCGCTAGAATTTGACTACCAATTCCGCTTGACTTGCTTCTAGGCCTTGAAGGCGTTCATAGTCCCGCTTCCTCTGCTCCTCCTCCATCTTCCTCTTCTTCTCCTCCGCAATCTTCTTTATCGCACGGGTTCTGTAGTCGGTGTTCCAGTCTGAAAACCCCTCATACCACGGAATAGCGCCCTTGCCTCGTGTTCTTCCCGGGTGTTCAGGATTTCCCAGGGCACGCGTAAGCTCGTCGTTCTCTCTGTTGGGATGGAACACCCCCGATCGTGCCTCTTCTATTGCAACAAGTATCGCATCATCGGCTCCCTTCAGACTTGCCCTCGTCGAAACATTGCCTGTCTTCGGGTCCAACCCCCCCCCCCCATGCGCATAGAACCAAGTCCTGACCCTGGGGGGCCAGCTCTTAGTAACCGGAGTGGCACCTGCATCCTCCATCTCTTTCTCAGACTTATCCCACTTAGGCATTGCCACCGCATAGCCACCTAGCCCCAGCTTATGGAACGTATCCCTTTTTTCGGCATTCTTCTTGTTTATTTTCGACCGTTCCTTAGCTAATTCCGAATCCTTGAATTTCACGAAATCGTCCGAATGAGCACCTTGGTTCTCTAGTGTTCCCTCGAATACTGGAGTCTTCCTTCCTCCCTTGACGTACTTGTCCCATTCACGATTCTTGTGGTTCTTGAATGCAACCGCCATCTTCCTAAGAGCAGCGTCCTTGACTTTTTGCACATCTGCTTCTGTGAAATGATCTGGTAGGGTGAAATGTTCCATGAGAGTATCCCAAAGCAGATCTTTTTGATTCTTGACGACAAAAGTAACATCTGGACGTGGAGCAGCGTCCTCTTTGCCTTTTTGTCTTTTGTCTTTTGCTGGCTCTCTCCATTCTTGAAGGGAGGTCGGGAGTTGGTCCTTCACAAGAACTCCGCACTGACGAACGAACTTGTCCGCAATCTTCTTAGGCGCTAATGGTTCGCCATTAGGTCTGACTGCCTCGATATTGTACTTTACGCCCTCCTTCAACTTTTTGTTCGGGCCTCGTTTCGTCCTTTTGCCTGAAGATTTGATCGATCCGAATGGCTGAAAGAACAAAGATCGATTCGTTAATATATCTTCAAGTCATTTAAAACATGTGATGATCACCAGATACCTGCTTATATAAATATATATACCTCGCCGGTCTTTGTTGTTTCAGGATCAACATGTTCTTCGTCATCGTCATAATCGTAGTTCATGACTTCATCAATTCGGTCGTCGTGATCGAATATCATATCACTCTCTCCGGTGTTGTTTAGAAATTCGGAGCCGTCATAATCTTCTTCATTCTGATCATCATCTGGCCCACGTATCATATCGTACATGGTCTGTTCTCCCTCTCTGTCGGTATTGTCTGCCATAGCTTTTATTTAACTAATTCAAAAGAAATATAAAACAATTTAGTATTCAAATTACATCGTCTCGAATAATAGATATAATCTCGAATACTTCGTCTAGAATAATAGATATAATCTCGAATACATCGTCTCGAATAATATATAATATTGAATAGTACATCACTGGCTAGCTAATTAAAGATCGAATACTACAGAAGAATCTAGGACACTCGCGGTTCCTGCGGCGCGGGCGGTGGACACCCAAAGAGAAGGAACCCTCACAGGATCATAGCTGAAGTGAGATCCCCGAAGATACTGCCAGGTATTGGAGAACCTGCCGCCCTCTAACACAACCATGTAGCGATGGACGTGCTCGTCCTCCTCCCTGACACGGCGACGTACCACCTCCGGCGGGGCCGGGTCCCTCCGCACCGAAACTGGCCCACGCGAACGCCACCAAACGAGATCAGGGTCGACGACGGGACCCGGAGCCGGGTTCCTCATTAAGCGGCGCGCCCCTCCAGGCAGCACCTCCCAGTGCCAGCCCGGCGGAGCCCAGTCCCGGACATGGGTCGGCTGGACATCGTCGCGGACGGGTCGACGGCGAGGATGCGGGCCGGGCATCATCGAGAACAAATACTAGCTATATGCCCGCAAAAAGTAATATTTTTTTAATGATTGGATTTTGATAACTAAAATTTCTAACATTTCTACTATTTCAAAAATCTATATACTATTTCATACTAATTAAGCATCTAACACTAAAAACAGAAAACACAACTTCTATACATCCATTAAAAAACTGAAAAACAACATTATATAAAAAATTTCCATACTAATTAAACACTAATTATATACTAATAATAATAATCTAAATTATATGCTAATTAAACATAAAAAATTTCCATACTATTCAAACACTAATTAAACACTAATTTCCATATAAAAAATTTTGATAACTAAAACAATAATAATCTAAATAATCTAAACTAATTAAACATACAAAATACGTATATACTAATATATACATGCATTAATTCATACATATGTGTGTGTGTGTGTGTTCCATATAAAAAATTTTGATAACTAAAACA
>NC_057798.1:779317878-779352724 GCF_018294505.1 Triticum aestivum
CCGGGGCGGCGACGGAGACGACGGCGGCGGCGACGAGGGGCGGGGACGGCCGGGGTCGGCGATGAGGGGCGGGGGCGGTGACGTCGACGGGGACGGTGTCGATCGGGGCAGGGCGGCGTGACGGAGAGGGAGAGGAAACAGAGGAAAACTGTAATTTTTTAAGTGTTGTATATATAGAATGGACCTTTAGTACCAGTTGGAGCCACCAACCGGTACTAAAGGTCTGTTTTGGCCAGGCCAAGCGGCGGGAAGCGACCCCCTTTAGTACCGGGTGGTGGCACAAACCGGTACTAAAGGCCCCCCCTTTAGTACCGGTTTGTGCCACGACCCGGTACTAAAGGGGGTGCGCTGGTGCAGGTGCGGTGCGGCAAGTTTAGTCCCACCTCGCTAGCCGAGGGGCGACCACACTGGTTTATAAACCCCCGTGCGGTCGCTCTCTCGAGCTCCTCTCCAAAGCAGGCTTACTGGGCCTACGTGTTCTTTGCAGCCCTGTGGGCCCACTTGGCCTTTGTGGGCCTGCATCCTGGCCCAACGATAGTTTGGGTTTCTAGTTGTATGCAGGCCGCTCTGGCCTAGTAGGCGGGCTTTTTTATTTTATTTTTTTGCTTTATTTATTTTTGTGTTGTTTTTTTGTGTATTTAGAGTTTCTTTGTGAACATTTTTGTTTTAGGTACAAAAAATTACAAACTTTCTGTTAGGGCTTTTTTTAATTATTTTTTTGCTTTATTTATTTTTGTGTTTATTTTTGTGTATTTAGAGTTTCTTTGTGAACATTTTTGTTTTAGGTACAAAAAATTACAAACTTTCTGTTAGTGCCCGTAGTTTTCAAATTTGAATAGTTTAAATTTTGAATTATTTGAAATTAGTGTGAATCACTAGTTTGTGAATAACTTAACTTTAAAAATCAGTAAAGGCATGAAAGAATTTGTTTGCACATAAAATTTCTTCGCGTTTCAAATGCCAAAACACATAACTACCCTAACTATTACAGAGATTCCCCTCTCGGCGCGAAACACAGAAGAAAGTGATGATAGCTAGTGAAGCCGATCACATCCCAGATCTTTGGGTGTGAAACTTTTTCTTCGCGTGTGTCCCTTTGCATCGTAACCATGGAAAATCTTCATCATTTAACGGGATGCTCGGGTCAATATTCACTGTGAATGGAGCAATTTCATCAAACTTTTCATAATCTTCTGACTTGTCTGTCTTGTCATCCACTCCCATGATGTTTCTCTTCCCAGAAAGAACTATGTGCCTCTTTGGCTCATCGTACGATGCATTCGCTTCCTTATCTTTTCTTTTTTTTGGCTTGGTAGACATGTCCTTCACATAGAAAACTTGTGCCACATCATTGGCTAGGACGAATGGTTCGTCTGGATACGCAAGATTGTTGAGATCCACTGTTGTCATTCCGTACTGCGGGTCTTCCATTACCCCGCCTCGTGTCATATTGACCCATTTGCACCGAAACAAAGGGACCTTTAAACCACGTCGATAGTCAAGTTCCCATATGTCCTGTATATAACCATAATATGTTTCCTTTCCCATCTTGGTTTCTGCATCAAAGCGGACACCACTGTTTTGGTTGGTGCTCTTCTTATCTTGGGCGATCGTGTAAAATGTATTACCATTTATCTCGTACCCTTTGAAAGTCATTATATTCGAAGATGGTAACTGGGACAGCAAGTACAGGTCATCTTCAATAGAGGTGTCATGCATGGTACGTGTCTGCAACCAGCTGGCGAAACTCCTAGTTTGTTCACGTGTAATCCAGTCATCAGACCGCTCCGGGTGTTTGGAGCGTAGCAAATTCTTGTGTTCATCCATATACGGAGCCACCAAGGTGGAATTCTGTAGAACTGTGTAGTGTGCTTCAGTGAGAGAATGTCCGTCCATACATATTATTTGTTCCCCTCCTAGCGTGCCTTTTCTATCCAGTCTGCCCTTATGCCGCGATTCAGGAATACCAATCGGCTTAAGGTCAGGAATAAAGTCAATACAAAACTCAATGGCCTCCTCATTTTGATGGCCCTTGGAGATGCTTCCTTCTGGCCTAGCACTGTTATGAACATATTTCTTTAAGACTCCCATGAACCTCTCAAAGGGGAACATATTGTGTAGAAATACAGGACCCAAAATGTTAATCTCTTCGCACAGGTGAACTAGGACGTGTGTCATGATGTTGAAGAAGGATGGTGGGAACACCAACTCGACACTGACAAGACATTGCACCAAATCATTCTGTAACCTTGGTATGATTTCTGGATCGATTACCTTCTGAGAGATTGCATTGAGAAATGCACATACCTTCACAATGGCTAATCAAACGTTTTCCGGTAGAAGCCCCCTCAATGCAACCGAAAGCAGTTGCGTCATAATCACGTGGCAGTCATGAGACTTTAGGTTCTGGAACTTTTTCTCTGCCATGTTTATTATTCGCTTTATATTCGACGAGAAGCCAGACGGTACCTTAATACTGAGCAGGCATTCAAAGAAGATTTCCTTCTCTTCTTTGGTAAGAGCATAGCTTGCATGACCCTGATGTATGCTGTCTTCTCCGTGCATACGTTGCTGGTCCTCCCGTGCCTCAGGTGTATCTTTTGTCTTCCCATACACGCCCAAGAAGCCAAGCAGGGTCACGCAAAGATTCTTCGTCACGTGCATCACGTCGATTGTGGAGCGGACCTCTAGGTCTTTCCAATATGGCAGGTCCCAAAATATAGATTTATTCTTCCACATGGGTGCGCGTCCGTCAGCGTCCTTTGGAACAGGTTGTCCGCCAGGACCCATTCCAAATATCACCTTCAAATCCTTGACCATATCATGTACATCAGCACTAGTATGGTGGCGAGTCTTCGTCCGGTGATCCGCCTCACCTTTGAAATGCTTGCCTTTCTTTCTTACGGGATGCCTGCTCGGAAGAAATCGACGATGTCCCAGGTACACATTCTTCTTACAACTATTCAAATATATACTGTCGGTATCATCCAAACAGTGCGTGCATCCGTTGTATCCCTTGTTTGTCTGTCCTGAAAGGTTACTGAGAGAAGGCCAATCATTGATGGTCACGAACAGCAATGCCTTTAGGTCAAATTCTTCCTGTTTGTGCTCATCCCATGCATGTACACCTGTTCCATTCCACAGTTGTAAGAGTTCTTCAACTAATGGCCTTAGGTACACATCAATGTCGTTGCCGGGTTGTTTAGGGCCTTGGATGAGCACTGGCATCATAATGAACTTCCGCTTCATGCACAACCAAGGAGGAAGGTTATACAAACATAGTCACAGGCCAGGTGCTATGGTTGCTGCTCTGCTCCCCAAAAGGATTAATGCCATCTGCGCTTAGACCAAACCATACGCTCCTTGCGTCATCTGCAAACTCCTTCCCATACTTTCTTTCGATTTTTCTCCACTGCGACCCGTCAGCGGGTACTCTCAACTTTCTGTCTTTCTTACGGTCTTCTCTGTGCCATCGCATCGCCTTGGCATGCTCTTTTTTTGGAACAAACGTTTCAACCGTGGTATTATAGGAGAATACCACATCACCTTGGCAGGAATCTTCTTCCTGGGGCGCTCGCCCTCGACATCACCATGCTCATCGCGGCTGATCTTATAGCGCAATGCACCACATACCGGGCAAGCGTTCAAATCCTCATACTCACCGCGGTAGAGGATGCAATCATTAGGGCATGCATGTATCTTCTGCACCTCTAACCCTAGAGGGTAGACAGCCTTCTTTGCTTCGTACGTACTCTCGGGCAATTCGTTGTCCTTTGGAAGCATATCCTTTATCATTACCAGCAACTTTCCAAATCCCTTGTCAGATACACCATTCTCTGCCTTCCATTGCAGCAATTCCAGTGTGGTGTCCAGCTTTTTCTTGTCACCTACGCAATTCGGGTACAACAATTTCTTGTGATCCTCTAACATGCGCTACAACTTCTTCTTCTCCAAATCACTTGCGCAGTTTCTCTTTGCATCGGCAATGGCCCGACCTAGATCATCAACGGGCTCATCTGATGCCTCTTCTTCAGCTTCTTCCCGCATTGCCGGCTCAGCTTCTTCCCGCATTACCGGCTCAGCTTCTTCCCCCATTGTTGTATCATCGTATTCAGGGAACCCATGGCCAGGATAGCTGTCGTCGTCCTCTTCATCTTCATTGTCTTCCATCATAACCCCTCTTTCTCCGTGCTTGGTCCAAACATTATAGTGGGGCATGAAACCGGACTCAAACAGGTGGACGTGAATGGTTCTTGACGTAGAGTAATTGCGACCATTCTTACAGCCAGCACATGGACAAGGCATAAAACCATCCGCCCGCTTGGTTGCCTCAGCCGCAAGCAAAAAAGAATGCACGCCCTCAATGAACTGGGGAGAGCATCGGTCATCGTACATCAATTGCCAGCTCATCTTCATTACACAACACCGAATAGACCAAATTAATACAAGTTCATACATAAAGTTCATACAACACTTAAATGCAACAAACAAATAACTCTCTAGCTAAAGCATTTAAATGCAACAACAAATGCGATCAAGATCGCAACTAAGGTAACAATTGATCCAACAGCATAATGATACCAAGCCTCACTATCGATGGCATATTTTCTAATCTTTCTAATCTTCAAGCGCATTTTCTCCTTCTTGATCTTGTGATCATCGACGACATCGGCAACATGCAACTCCAATTCCATCTTCTCCCCCTCAATTCTTTTGAATTTTTCTTTCAAGTACTCATTTTCTCTTTCAACTAAATTTAACCTCTCGACAATAGGGTCGGTTGGAATTTCCGGTTCACATACCTCCTAGATAAAAATATCTATGTCAACTTGATGGGCATAATTTGTCATAAACACGAAATGCAACAAATAGTTTTAAAAGAGAATATACCACATCCGAATCATAACAAGGACGAGGGCCGACGGGGACGGATATCAAAACCATGGCACTATGTATAACAAATAACGTACGGGTAAGATAATTATTATACGAGTAACTATATATCCAAATCACACAAACATCAATTTTTTATATAAAATTTCATGAACAAGAGGCTCACCACAAGGTGGTGCCGGCGACGGGACGGTGCGGGCGATCGACGGTGGTTACGACGGAGATTTAGAAGGCACTAAGTAAACCACACCTACATATGCAAACTAAGTGTTATTTTAACCTCAAATTGCATATAAATCAAATACTAGCACATATATATATTTCCTCCCAAATTACTAAACTCACAAATTAATAAATATATAAAGCATTACAAGAGCTAATCTAGCAATGAGAGATGAAAGGACAAAGTTGCTAACCTTTGTGATCATTTGAATGGATGGGGGCCTTCAAATCTTGACAAATTTTGGGCAAAATGTGTGATGAGCTCGAGAGGAAGAGGGGAAGAACAGAGAGGAGAGGGGAAAGGGGAAGAACAGAACGAGCTCGGGTGGACGAAGGGTTTATGTAGGACGACCTTTAGTACCGGTTCGTGCCAAGAACCGGTACTAAAGGTGCTGAAGGGGGCCCAGACTGACAACATCCTGCCACCACTCTCATTAATACCGGTTCGTGGCACGAACCGGTGCTAAAGGTTAGCCACGGACCGGTACTAATGAGAGCGGCCCGGCTAGCCGTTGGAACCGGCACTAATGTATACATTTGTGTCGGCTCAAATACAAACCGGCACTAATGTGCTTCACGTTTGACCCTTTTTTTACTAGTGGCAGTATGCAGTGCTCCCTCTGCCTGACATGCGCCTACTGTTGTTGGCCGCCGCAACAGATGGCCTGACCACCCTACACACTGAACATATGAATTTTTCTGTACTGAACACTTCTAATGAAATAAGACATGACTGAAAATAATTATAACTTCCTGATGCAGTTGTTCTCGACAGCTCATACTACGAGGAGGTTAAAGACGGCTGGTCATATCTAGCACCTGAAGAAGCAACGGAAGTATCTGCTAGTCTGAAGGTAATCAGGCTGGGCACTATTGATGTTAATGACGTTAATTCTGTGATTGTCTCAGTTAATTAAGTTAGATACATGGCATGATGCCAAGATGGGATACTGGACGGTACTAGTAGTAGAGTAGAAGAAGGATCATATTCTGTTGCATGATGCCAAAATAGGACGGTCACAGTAGCTGCTACTATTACACTAGTCTAAAAATAGGGTCATATGTGTGAGTGTGGCTGCTGTTAATCTTGAATGTACATATATGAGGTTATTTCACATCATACTTCAAATTACTATATCAGAGGGGTTGTTCAGTTGGCATAAAAAGGGAATTGCTTCTGGATCGGTATGAAGCATTGCAAGACAAAATAATTTCTGAATGCTACACATTTATTAGCTTGTAAGTTGCAATGCAAAAAATATGTTCTTTTTGGTTTCCTCCGTGTGGTAGTTTTTGTATTATCTATTTAGTGTTTACTTCACGGCAGAAAGTTTCTTGGAATTTGTCGATATACAGCTTCTTGCCTACTTTATATCGCTCTGCATATATTATGATATTATAATTTAATAATTTATATTGCTTCAATTCTACGATCTAGACATACGCATACACGTACAAACAAACTTTATTGCGTTCTTGCTTTGATTATTCTCTGCATTTATGCCTACTTGTGGTCTAGACTTTGGTAGATCTGGTCCATTTTTTAGAATCAGCAATGCGAATTACCGAGCTATTACTTGTTGTGTATTTGATTATTTGTAGGATGTCCGACACAAATGCAACATCGGCATCGCAGGAAGAGAATGTCCTTAAGAGAAAGTCAGATGATGTGGGATGGGAGTACGGGAGTCTAGCTGATGCTTCCAACAAGGATAAAGTGAAGTGTATGTTCTGTAACCATGTGAGCACGGGAGGTGTTTATCGTCACAAGCAGCATGTGGCTCATATTGGTAATGATGTGGTCAAATGCAAGAAAAGCTCTCAGGAAGCTAAAGACAGGTGCAAGAAATCTCTTGAGGATGCATCTAATAAGAGGAGGGAAAAGACTGCCCGTGAGCAAGAGCTTAGACAAAGTGTGAACATTTCTCGCGTTGGAGATGAAGAAGCTGCTCATATCGGAAGCACGGAGCCACACAAATTAGGTCCTATTGACAAGTGGGCACGGCCTATTGATCCTAAATTGACTCAAGCTGAAGCCTTGCATCAACAGAAGATAAACAAGGAATTTTGGAAAAAGAGAACACATGAAGTGCAACAGTATGTGGCTAGATGGGTGTACAATCATGGTAATTAAATATTTATTTTTACCCACACTGCCATTTATAGTTTACTTCTTTGTAATGTTTGACCGTTGGTTGCCTTCTCACTTACTAATTTTGTTTGTATTGCATTTGTAGCTATACCATTCAATGCTTGTGACAATGATGATTTCAAGTTAATGTGTGAAGCCATTGGGAGGTTTGGCACTGGATTTGAGCCGCCATCTAAACATGACCTTCGAGAGACTTTGCTGAGTGAGGAACATGCAAGAGTGAAGAGTTTGCTGCAAGAACGTGATGCTGAAAAGATGAAGAATGGCTGCTCCATTATGACTGATGCTCGGTCAGATAGGAAGAGGAGAAGCATAATGAACTTGTGCACAAACAGTGCTGATGGTTCTAGTTTTATAAGGCCGAGTGAGATGTCGGATGTATCACACACAAGTGAAGTCATCTTCCAATTAGTGGATGAAGCAATTGAAGAAGTAGGTCCTGAAAATGTGGTCCAAGTAGTGACTGATAATGCTTCTAATAACATGGGGGCAAAGAAGATGTTGTTGGAGAAGCGGCCAAACATGTTTTGGAGCTCTTGTGCGACGCACACCATTAACTTGATGTTGCAAGGAATTGGCGATCTGCCAAGGTTTAGTAAGGTACTTGAAAAAGAAAAAGCATTCACTATCTTTGTCTATGGGCACACACGGACCTTGGACTGCATGAGACACTTCTCTTCAAGGAAAGAGATCATAAGGCCAGGGGTCACTATAGGTTTGCTTCTGCTTATCTAACTTTGGAAAGCCTTCTAGACAAAAAGGATCAACTGAGGAAGATGGTGGTTGATGGTAGATGGGACAAACTAAGAGAAGTTAAATCAAAAAAGGGAAAGGTAGCAACAGCTACGATGATGAGCATGGCTTTTTGGAAAGATTTGAAGCTTTGCCTGAATGTCTTTGAGCCTTTGGTAAAAGTCCTTCTTTTGGTTGATGGGGATGTCAAGCCATCTATGGGTTTTGTCTATGGAGAAATAGTGAAGGCAAAGAAAGAGATCAAGGAAGTCTATGGCAATGTGGAGTCATGTTACAAATATGTGATTAATATTGTTGAGAAAAAGATGAAAGATCGACTTGACTCTCCGTTGCACTTGGCTGCATACTTACTGAATCCATATTATAGCTATGCTGATACTAATATTTTTGATGATGGGACGATTACCGAAGGGTTCATTAGCTATGTGGAGACCTTTTATTATGGTGATGATGACAAGCAAGATCAAGCTGTCAATTTTGAATTAAAGAGATTCCAGAACAGAGAAGGATCATTTGCAAAGAAGCTTGCGAGGAGTTGTCAGAATTTTGATTATAATGCAGGTATGCAGTGTAATTTTGTAAAGTCTAATTTATTCAGTATATATTCAGAATTTATGCAATACATTGTACACTTAATTCTCTGCTTTCATTCATAGCATCTTGGTGGAGGCTCTATGGAACTGAAGCACCAGCTCTACAAAGGATGGCTGTGAGAATCCTCTCATTGACCTCAAGTTCTTCGGTCTGTGAAAGGAATTGGAGTACCTTCGAAAATGTTAGTCTCCTACTCTCTAATCTCACATCTAGCTAGAGTAGTCCGTCACATGTCAAAACATTCCCTGTTCTTAATCCTTATGTTTTTTCATGTTGCAGATTCATACAAAGAAAAGAAACAGGCTAACTACAGAACGTCGAAACTCTCTTGTGTTCATACAATTCAACTCAAGAATGATGGCCAAGAAACAAATGATCAAGGAGAAGAAGATCATTGATGTCCTCTTATCCACTGAAACTACCGAAGCTCAAGGTTTTCTTTTTGAGGGCGGAGATGATTATGCACAAATCGTCTATAGGGATGATGATGAGGAGGAGATGGATAGTACAGGGATGCCAGGGAGTGGCATTGGAGAAGCGATGGGAGTCAATGAATTTCTCGAGCCACGTAGAAGTGCGAGACTAAGACAACTTTATGAAGAAGAAGAATTCGATTCTGAAGAAGAGGAGTTTGATGATGATGAGGAGATGCATTCAGATGAGGAGAATGAATATTGATAATTGAGGAGGTGCATTCAGATGGGAGAATGAATATTTGATGCACAAATCGTCTTTTCTTAAGTACTTTTTTTATCACATATCTTTATGTCATTGAGTAACTGTTCGTGTGTGCGTCCGTGTGGAATTTCCCTTTTTGATTGTGAGAGAAGTCTTCCCAATAAGATTCTAGGAATTAAAGAACTTCATTTTGATGTGTTAACTATTGAGCTCATAATTTATAATGCTATGCTAATTGGGTCTTGTGTGATATTTGCCTATATAATATATTTGAATATTTGATATTTCTATGGGCGTATTACTTCCCATTGAATAGACTATTTAGCTCTCCACGTTGCTTGATGTATGTTATCTTTATCACCACATTGTCTTTCTAACGTACTATGGTACAAAGTCTACCCAAATAATTCTCCTCCTAACCTGCTACTATACGAAATGCCTTGGCTCGCCTAGGCTACGCCTAGGCAGGCTAGGCGCTAGGCAGAGAGTCACCGCCCGCCTACCGCCTAGCGCTTTTTCCAACTTTGTCGGTAACAGATAGTTTTGTGATAAGGTAATTCGTAACGGTAACAAGTAACAAAAGTAAATAAGGTGCAACAAGGTGGCCTAATCCTTTTTGTAGAAAAGGACAAGCCTGGACAAATTCTTATATGAAGGAAAACACTCCCGAGGACACATGGGAATTATCGTCAAGCTAGTTTTCATCACGCTCATATGATTCGCGTTCGTTACTTTGATAATTTGATATGTGGGTGGACCGGTGCTTGGGTACTGCCCTTTCTTGGACAAGCATCCCACTTATGATTAACCCTATTTCAAGCATCCGCAACTACAAAAGAAGTATTAAGGTAAACCTAACCATAGCATGAAACATATGGATCCAAATCAGCCCCTTACGAAGCAACTCATAAACTAGGGTTTAAGCTTTTGTCACTCTAGCAATCCATCATCTACTTATTACTTCCCAATGCCTTCCTCTTGGCCCAAACAATGGTGAAGTGTCATGTAGTCGACGTTCACATAACACCACTAGAGGAGAGACAACATACATCTCATCAAAATATTGAACGAATACCAAATTCACATGACTACTTATAGCAAGACTTCTCCCATGTCCTCAGGAACAAACGTAACTACTCACAAATAATGTTTATGTTCATGATCAGAGGGGTATTAATATGCATAAAGGATCTGAACATATGATCTTCCACCAAATAAACCACAAGGAGTAATCAACACTACTAGTAACCCACAGGTACCAATCTGAGGTTTTGGGACAAATATTGGATACAAGAGATGAACTAGGGTTTGAGAGGAGATGGTGATGGTGAAGATGTTGATGGGGATTGACCCCCTCCCGCTGAGAGGATCATTGGTGATGACGATGGTGATGATTTCCCCCTCCCGGAGAGATGTTTCCCCAGCAGAACAGCTCCGCCAGAGCCCTAGATTGGTTCCGCCAAGGTTCCGCCTCGTGGCGGCGGTGTCTCGTCCCGAAAACTTGCTTATGATTTTTTCCAGGGTAAAAGACAACATATAGCAGAAGATGGGCACTGGAGGACTGCCAGGGGGCCCACGAGGCAGGGTGGCGCGCCCAGGGGGGTAGGGCGCGCCCCCCACCCTCGTGGCCAGGGTGTGGGCCCCCTCTGGTACTTTTTTCGCTCAGTATAATTTATTAATTCCAAAAAATGACTTCCGTGTAGTTTCAGGACTTTTGGAGTTGTGCAGAATAGGTCTATAATATTTGCTCCTTTTCCAGCCCATAATTCCAGCTGTCGGCATTATTCCTCTTCATGTAAACCTTGTAAAATAAGAGAGAATAGGTATAAGAATTGTGACATAACGTGTAATAACAACCTATAATGCAATAAATATCGATATAAAAGCATGATGCAAAATGGACGTATCATGGTGCCACCGGCGGCGCCCACCAGGCAGACCGGCGACGGCGAGCAGCGATGTAGACATGATTTTGGATTAGGGTGGTACAATTGATATAAAAAGTCTTTACAACACGGGTACAACATACTAGGAGAGCAGGCTATTTAGCTAAGGGGGCAATTGCCCCCTCCCCCCGTTTGAACCAATCTATGAAGAATTTATTTACGAGTGGGTTTAGATGGGGGAAAATTAGACTTTGCCCTCACTCCCACCCCAAACAATATTTTTCTATCTCTACATACTAGTATATGATTTATTAAAAGAACGCATCTATAAGTTTAATTTCACAACTCTTATTAAAAGTTAGTTTATCAATTGTAAGTTTGAATGAAATAATAGTAATCATTAATCAGTTGTCTCAGTTTATCAATTCTGATTTTCCATTCGCACACACAATTAAACTTATTCCAACCTTGAAGGCAAAATCATGCTATAAATTGAAGATGTAAATCATACTTTTAATTAGACAGTGACAAGTCGGTGGTGTTCCTTCCTCGATGGCTCGGCCTGCCATATGCACATGTTGCTAGCTGCCGCCTCATGCTTCCTCTAATGTAGGAAGGTACTGGCCCCCCCAAGTGCTGATGGTTGTAGCAATCAGCAATTTCCATCAAGTGGATGGCCTTAATATTTATGGAACCCCTAGGAGTTTTGAATTGCATCCAATAATTAGTACCTGCACATGAAAATACAGAACTTGCCTCGGCCTGCAACAAAACTAGTAAAATTGTCAATCTTACTAGCCTTGTTATTTACAAGGTTAATGCAACTTGTGTTTGAAAGTACTGACTGCAGCAAAAGAAATAAAAGTTCAAATTATAAAAGAAATAAGAAGTACAATGATCGAGGTTGAAAGCAATAGGGATGAATGGATTGGATCCATAGTTTCACTAGCGGCATCTCTTCAAATAAAGGTAACATGGCATGGTGAACAAATTACAATTGATTATCGATTAAATTGGAATTTTATGAGTATAATTATACATGACATAATTGCACTTAGGCATCACGTAAGGATATCCATATACAGTTAAGACAACAACATCTATCGAAACAAGGGAGCTAGCAATCAGTCGTTCATTTTTGGCTTGAGCCTTGAGCGTGTGATGTGGCCTGCTAGTTTTTTTTACACCTATAGTAAAGTATAGTTTTTTTTACAGCTACAGTGTAGTATTGGGCCTATTTACAGAGTGCTCCATAGACCACCTGCCCACCCTGCACCTACGCCACTGGGTGTTAGTATCTACTAGCAAACATGCCCGTACGTTGCAACGGAAGATAAAAATAGCATGTGATGTCCCCAGTGATCACAAAATATTCGAATATGATCAAACCGGAGGCGTTTGGCTGCCACTCCTGTATGTTGAGGATCTTGATGCCCATCACCACCAAGCCGGCTGAATTGAAAAGCACAACAACTCTTGGAGAGCCGTTAAAGGATGCACAACTGCTACCACGCTAACATACAACGACAATTGTCATCTCGGCTGTTCATGATAAGATATAGCGAACAGATCATGCAACACAACAAAAGGGGGGCAATATGCTTCAAAAAAATCCTCACATACTCAAATTCTTTCGACTTTCTACAGAAACTCGCTGTGCACTTGTCATAGTAGAAGCAAAAGGGAAAACACATGAAGCCAATGGCAAGCAAATAAAATACTTACATGCTTTAAAATTATATTGAAAACTCATAGTATATTAAGTCAAAGAAAATTAAATTATCTTTGCCTCTCCAGGAATTAATAGAAAAAAGTATGTAGCCCTGCGATAACACACTCCAAGGCAAGTACTAATAACATTCAACGGACTTATTTTTCCTTGTTAGATGTACTGATCAACAAAGGAGTAGTACTTATAGTATCCACAACAACCAATTCGGTCAACAAATGTGTTTGTCAAGAAAACATGCCATTGCTTGTCCTGAGATGCAAGTGCAACGCATGGTGTGCATAGAGAAAAGCGTATATTTAGCTTTAAAAGGGCAAAGTAGCATGTAAAGGCTAGCGAGAGAATGGAAAATAAAGCAGTATTGGCCAATCATGTGTGCAATATGTATAAATGATTGCAGATTTGCATGCATCATATAAATAGTCCATCAGTGTGCCAACATAGAGACAACTGGGCAAATGGTGGCTACCTTAATCAAGGCAGTATGCCTGCATATACAGTAGACGTAAAATACTTCAAAATCTAATGTGGGAAGCAGCAAGATCCCTGCTTACCTGAGAACAATGATTGGCAACTCTGCAATTCATAGCTGCATTGCAGATGAAAAGAACACAGACTGCACCGCGAGACGTACATAAGCAGGTGGTCGGCGGCAGTGGCATGGTCAACCGACTCGACTCGCGTAGGTAGATGACCTCAATTTAGAAAAAGAAACAAGAAACCTTTAAAAAAAAATGTCGTCGACTCAATGCTGTACACGCTTTGAAGAAGAAAAACACAATCTTCCTCATATTTTGCTGTTTGACTTTCAAGGAGACTGCACTCTTGTACTGCTCCATGGCCGTAAAACCGTCGCTCGTGAACACCGCCATGTGTCCAATAAATGGGAACGACGGGGGTATAACCCTTCCGAATGAGCGATCGATAGGCAGGACGTGTTCCAAACATTTTGGGAACCCCGGAACAATAAGGCAGATCAAGGAACGCAACCCTTGCCAATTCAACATTTGAAGTTCACTATGTCACCGCGAGAGTCAAATAAGGACGTGAGACGGCGAGAGTCAAATAAGGACGTGAGACGGCGAGAGTCAAATAAGGACACAATTGATTGATTCCATTGTACAGAGACAATATATCGCTAATTGCATGGCTTAATATAGGTACAACGGATCAGCCCTTTTATCTACGTTAGTCATACACATGACATCTTGTATTGGCCAAAAAACATTCAGAAAGTTCACAGCAGCTCGTGGGCAACATTGACAAAATAGAAATGCCGGTTCCGCACTTTGGCGTCACGTCCGCAACGACGTAGTCGGCGCCCGCGGTGGCTCGCCGCTCCTGGTCGCTGGACCGCCGGGCCACCAGCATCATGCGACACAACGGCAACGGGAGGCAGGACTGCGGGCCGCTGGGCACCATGTTCACGCGCGGGAGGAAGGCAGACTCCATGGACTCCCCCTACGTTAACATCTCCAGGAATTAATTCTTCCGTTTCTTGAAACGTGGGATCTACATCCAGTGTTTTGGGGTCGCTCATTGCCTAGTCCAGGATACGGCGGCGGCCACCTACAGCAGCGTGATCCCATCGGCGGGCGACGACCCAGCTTGCTCGTGCTCACCATCGTTGCTCAACATCCTAACGCCCGATGCCCGTGTCACCACCGACAACACCGCCTCTGAGAGTCACCTGGCACCGGCCGGCTCCCAACAATGCGCCTCCGCCTCCCTCCTCCTCAGCCCAACATTGTCCCCTCTAATGATACAGGAGGATGATGAGATGGAGCCGAGTCTTTCATCTCCAACTTCAGCAGCCGTCAATGGCGTCCAGGGCTGCTCGGTGAGCGAAGAGCCGGCTTAGTCGCCCCCTTCCCTTAAATCCCTCTTCAAAGTACAAATCTCAGCCGCCCCGCACTGCCATGATCCCCAATTGCCAGCAACAGTCGCCTCCGTTTTGTTCGTGAGGAAGAGAGCCGGTCGATCAGAGGGGGTTGTGTTGTGTAGCCTGAGGCTGCGGCGGCTGCCGGTACCACCTTGTTTATATTAGGATTTTGTTTATACAAATCGTAAAAGCGTATTATAACATGAGAAGAAAGTGTATTATGACGGTGAACCCAAGGAGTCAATCCGTGTTTTATTATTAACGAAAGAAAGGAGACAGTTCGAGTCATGTTTCATGTGGTGAAAGCCATGGCTGAGCTGAAGAAGATTTGGATTCCTCTTTTCTAACGTGAAACATTAATTAGTACCATACAAATCGTAAAAGCGTATTATGACATAAGAAGAAAGCGTATTATGACGGTGAATCCAAGGAGTCAATCCGTGCTTTCTTATTGGACAACGCTAACGTCCACACGTGTGGTGGGAGTCAAATCCGCTCACGTGCCCTATAACATAGAGACTACGTCATGTCACCGCATGCATGCATGTGAAAATCTTTTTGGATTTTTAGTTTTTAAAATATTTTATCTCTTAAATGAAAAATTCGATTGAAGATCCGTTTTCACCATTAAATCCCTCGCGACGAGATCTTCAAAACTAGATCTCATATCAATATATTTTGACAAAAAAAAATTTGGTTAAAAGTTGCCATGTCTATTGCAGATGAATTGCCATGATGTTTAGACTAAAGTTGCCATGTTATGTTTCAGCTATTTTCTTCTATATTTAAAAGTAAATTTTGACATATTATAAAGTGGAGAATTAAGAAACTAGACTTGCCATGCATCATAAACTAAAATTTTCATGATACATGCACTTAAAATTGCCATGGTTCATGCAAAAAAATATTTTCATGGTCAAAGTACTGAAATTGCCATCATCAAAAACTAAAATTGCCATGATCTACAAACTAAAATTGTCACATGGCAACTTTAGTTTAAGCACCATGGCAACTACAGTGTAAACATGATGGCAACTTTTGGGCAATTTTTTTTTCATCGAAACATATCAATATGGGGTCTAGTTTTGAAGATCTCGTGGAGACGGATTTAATGGTGAAAACGGATTTGTAATTCGCCTTTTTAATTAGGAGATAAAACATTTTTAAGCCAAAAACCAAAAAGATTTATGCTGATGTCATCTGTTCATACGTGGTAAAATGAGTGGTGATGGAAGTGTGTGGGCGATGTACAAACACCCACATGTGTGGGCGTTAGTTTTTCCGTTATTATTAGGGAAAGATAAGGAGAGAAGACAATGTGAAGATAACCAAAATCACCGACGCTAAAGTGTTGGTCCGATCTTACGACCTTTATTGCGGAAATGACCATCCATATGATAGCGTTGATGCAGGACAATACAGGAGAACAATCCCTGCATGGATGAGTTCAACTATTCAAGGATGACCTGCCTAATGGCGCCTAATCTCCTACTATAGACAGACCGACAATTTGCGTTTATTACTTTACTTTTATGTTATTTACTTTCTATGCTCGTTACTTTATTTCAACCTTCAGTTACTTGTTTTCCAAAATCTTGTTGAACGCCGACTGGACTCCAAAATTCTTGCAATGCAAGCCGACTGAAGTGGTGAGTATGAGAAACTTAATTCCTTTTTTCAAAAGATTGGAATTTCACATGATGTTTCCTATCCACATGCTCACCAACAGAATGGCTCTGCTGAACGAAAACACTGTCATGTTGTTGAAGTATGATTATCATTGTTAGCCAATGCATCTATGCCTCTCAAATTGGGACGAAGCCTTCCTTACTGCCACATATCTTATCAATATTCGTCCTAGCAAAGTTATCAAATTTGAGAATCCTATAACACGACTTTTTGGTATTACTCCAGACGACACGTCTCTTTGTATCTTTGGTTGTGCATGTTGATCAAATCTTAGGCCATACAATACACACAAGCTTGTGTTTCATTCAAAAAAATGTGTCTTCCTAGGCTATAGTCCT
Source organism: Triticum aestivum (assembly GCF_018294505.1). Lineage (NCBI taxonomy): Eukaryota > Viridiplantae > Streptophyta > Magnoliopsida > Poales > Poaceae > Triticum > Triticum aestivum. The sequence goes on from NC_057798.1 coordinate 779,334,695, forward strand.
ATTCACAAAAGGAGTCAAGTGTCTTGATGTCTCCACTGGCAGGGTCTACATATCTAGAGATGTTGTCTTTGATGAATCAGTTTTCCCATTTGAGTCTCTTCATCCTAATGTCGGAGCTCTTCTTCGAAAAGAAATTATTCTTCTTCCAGATTTTGATCAAGGGGGTGATAACAATTGTGCTAACCAATCTGACAATATTCTTGCTCCTAGTATTATGCCTGTGGAGGTGCCCGGAGAAAACATCGCACAAGATGATCAAAATTATCAAAATTTGGCTCAAAACGATCTGTTATTTCATGTTCATGGAGAAGAAGAGGCCGACGTGGAACACGAGGAAGATTCGGCTGCGCTTGTCATGGCAGTGCGCCAACTTTCCTTGGGTCGCACACGCGGATCCCTCTCGGATCGGGCGCCAGCCAATAGCCAGCCAGGTCAGGTGGACCAGGCGGCAGCAGGCCACTCTGCGGGCGCCGCGTCGTCACGCAGAAGCGCGCGCACCACACGCATGCAGCCAAAAGCAACGATGGGAGCGCTTGTGTGCATGAAGCCGACAGACAGCATGGGATCTTCTGCGGACGGTCTTTGTTCAGATTCGACCACACCGATGGCTACAGGATCGCCTACAATCACTCAGTCTACTGATTTGGAAGGATCCTCTGCGGCTGGTCATATTGAACAGTTCCCTGTGCAGCCACAACCACAGCCTGTCACTACTTCGAGGGTTATGACCCGACTACAAAAAGGTATTAGAAATCTCAAAAATAAGAAAAGATGGTACTGTCCCATATGGTATGCTGTGTATTTTAGGAGAACCAACAAGATTGAGTGATGCACTTGAAGATGCTAAGTGGAAAAGGGCTATGGATGAAGAGTATGGTGCACTTATGAAGAATAAGACATGGCATTTGGTGCCAAGCCAAAGAGGTAAAAATATTATTGATTGCAAGTGGGTTTATAGAATCAAAAGGAAAGCAGATGACTCCATTGATAGGTACAAGGCACGTCTAGTTACAAAAGGTTTTAAGCAACGTTAGGGTATTGATTATGAGGATACTTTTAGTCCCATTGTAAAAGCTGCTACCATAAGACTTGTGCTAGCAATTGCAGTTTCCAGGAGATGGAGCCTCAGACAGCTAGATGTTTAGAATGCGTTTTTGCATGGTGTTCTGGAAGAGGAGGTCTATATGAGGCAACCGTCAGGGTATGAAAACAAACACCTCACTATGTTTGCAAACTTGACAATTGTTAGTGCCTTCTCTGATGCTGACTGGGCATGGTACTCCGGGTTGAGTTCACAATTGAAACATCTTGGTTTTAATTTGTGGCATCCAAAGCTGATACATCTCTCTTCATTTACAACAAGGCAAATACTGTCATTTGTGCTGATATATGTTGATGACATCATAGTTGCAAGCTCCTCACAAAGTGCCACTAATGCTCTTTTGCATGATCTGAGCTCAGAGTTTGCCTTGAAGGATCTTGGTGATCTTCACTTCTTTCTAGGTATTGAAGTTAAAAAGGTTCAAGATGGCATAGTGTTGAAACAAGAAAAATATGCCACTGAACTTCTAACTCGTATGGGAATGAAGGATTGCAAACCTTCACCTACACCGTTGTCTTTTTCAGAACAACTTTCAACATATGAAGAAGAACCACTTAATGAAGAGGAAAGTACAAAATATAGAAGTGCTGTTGGAGCCCTACAGTACTTGACTTTGATAAGACCAGACATATCATTTGTTGTAAACAAGGTTTGTCAATATCTGCATGCTCCTACCTCCACTCATTGGACATCTGTCAAAAGGATTGTACGATATATTAAACACACCGTGAACTTGGGACTTCAGTTCAGGCGTTTTAGTTCTACACTTGTTAGTGCCTTCTCTGATGCTGACTGGGCAGGATGTAGTGATGATAGAAAGTCAACTAGAGGATTTGCAGTACTTTTTGGTTCAAACCTTATTTCTTGGAGTGCCAGAAAACAAGCCATAGTGTCAAGATCAAGTACTGAAGCTGAATACAAGTCGTTGGCAAATGCAACTGCTGAAATTATTTGGGTAGAATTGTTACTCAAGGAGTTGGGAATTAAGCAACATCGTGTTTCTTGCTTATGGTGTGATAATTTGGGAGCCACCTATCTTTCTGCTAATCCAGTGTTTCATGATAGAACCAAACATATTGAAATTGATTTACATTTTGTTCGAGAAAGAGTGGCAGAGAAGAAGATGGATATAAGGTTTATTCCATCCAAGGATGAAATAGCAGATGGGTTCACTAAAGCCTTGCCAGTCAAACCTTTTGAAGAGTTCAAGAGAAATCTCAACATAGGATAGTTTAGATTAAGGGAGGGTGTTAGAGTTTGAGTTATTCATGCCATGTAATCTCAACTATCTTCCCTCGTATCTGAGTTTGTCTCTCCCTCTCTGTAATGACCTGTTCGGTCTCCTATTCTCTTGTACTCCACGAAAAGGATTTCTGCCTCAATAAATATACATACGCGGCTCTCCTTCGGGAGAGTAGGAATGCTTCATCAATTCTAATATGCCTAACCAATCTATGAGACAAAAGATCAATGTTGTCGATGATGGGCTTCATCATCGTAATGGAGTGATGGACCTGATCTCTATGAATGCTTTGGCATTCCAAGCATCCAAAATTTTCAAAGTATAGATAGTAGAACAAAATGCCATGCAGAGTGGTCTGGACCAGCCAGAAGAGGAGCATCTAACAAATCGTTGATGGGGAGAGAGAGAGAGAGAGAGAGAGAGAGTCGTTGCGAAATTCAATCGTAGAGGGGGCATGTGATGAATAGATGATCCAATCTCCGGTGAGCTGGCACGTCAAGGGCAATCATGCTTGGGGATGATGTGTCTGTGCGCAAGGTGACCTTCGTGTTGAGGCGATCTTGGAATAGTAGCCGTGCAAACACCTTGATCTTGTTAGGAACATGTGAAACCCAATTGTTTCCAGCATTTTGGTCCACCTCGGCGTCTCGTACAAGAATATCATAGGCCCTTCGAGTGGAGAAGGTGTGACCCCCGATGAGGAGACGCGAATCCATCTCCGCCAAAGGCATAAAGTCCTGCAACACTGACATAAGAGAGGGCATTCTAGAAGAGTCTAGAACAAAACCTAAGTAAAGAAGTTAGGAGAGTCTAATTATAGACAATTCTAGAACAAAGTATAAGTGTGTTCTAAATTTTGTAAAAAATGGCCATGAGGTTTAAGTCCAACCATAGAATATTTTAGATAGTACCGGTGGGTGGCAGAATCTGGTGTGGTAAAGAGAATATTCAGCGATCATCAACACTCGGATCTACCACCTCTCTACCCTCTAATCGACTTTATCCAACAGTTATTATTTAGAGCTATCCGTACACCATATAGAGGTATTGATTTGACACATGTGTAAACGAAGGGTAGTTGAATGCAAGTTTGAGCTGAAAATTATGTGTGTACGTACAATGAGACGTACGTGGAAAAGCACGAGCCCAAGCTCGTGTGTGCCTGGGTTCTGAACAAGCAAAAAAAGAGCTTGTGTGCCGAGACCAATCAAATGTCACGAAAAAGATGAAAGTGCTATCATTTCACTAGGTGAAAACTAATCAGTGGTCTTAATCTAGTTAATAGTGTCATAAATATCTCTGCATCAATCATCCTTGCAGATTTTGTTCACATTGGCTCGCCGTGCATGAATCGTTTGGTTTTTATTTCCCAGATTTCCATGCCAGTCTGTCTATGTTGTGTTGCTGTGTGAAAAGGAAGAATAGCGAAGTTGTGAGTTAATGTGTTTCGGTTGTTCAAGAAGAGAAAATGTTCTAACAGGTTAATTAAATGTAGGTGATCTGCTCTTACCAAAATGATACAAAAGCATATATATAGGCTCACAAGTTAATCCCCCGTGTTATCCCGCGAGATATTTATTGTTATAACAACCGAAACACATTAATTCACAACTTGTAACCTCATTCCATCTATATAGGGCCTAATGCGTTTTTTAAGATCGACTTTGACTATTGATAAGGTTAATAATACATGAGATTATAATGTGAAAATTATATCATTGGAAGCTCCTTTCACGTACGAATTTGACGGTATGCTTTGTGTAACTTGCATGTCATATATTATTAATCTAACAATTGATCAAAGTTAGCCTCGAAAAACGCATTAGGCCCTATATTGATGGAAGGAGGGATTAATTTGTGCCTGAAACATCTGTTGTTCTTGTTATTATTTCTGAAACACTGACCCTTTCTGTTCTCTCTTTTCCGAAGCGATGGAATGCTGACTTGAATTTGGAAAATGTTTAGTAACTTGTCAGCCTGGTTCTGGTGTAGTTCAACCAAGGCTACACACTTGAGGCTTCCACACACACCTTTCCTGGTTCTGCATCAACGAACCCGCGGGTCCATTCCAATATTTATTGTTGCTAATTCAGGCTCATTATCCATATGTTGTTTGTGGCTCAAGCTATCCTCCAGCCTCCACTCTGGTCAAAGTCGATGGGCTGGCGGATGGAGAGCCAGGGGGGAAGGCTCCGGCTCCGGCTCCGGCGCCCCACGTTTCCGGTGATGCGTGGCGCTGAAGCGAAGCTCGCTCGTCGCGTGGTGGGGAAGGGGACTGTAGCTAATGATGGTTGCCCGCCCGCGCGTCGGCTGGGGCTGCATCTAGCTGCTGGTGGTTGCGGCAGCAGCTATCATCCATGATCCATCACTACGGGTTTGTTTTGTGGCTACACGGATATCTATATACTACTGCCTCGATCGACCGTGTGGTTGCAACGCACTGATCATTTGCCTGATTACGGCATCCCAACGCCAACACTCAAACGGCTCTCATATGTCTAGAGATCGTCATACATCTAGAAATTTGTATACTTTAGAAGAAGTTTTTACAGTTTGGGAAGAGGTTTTTTGAGAAAGAAGAAAAATCTACTTCGACCGATAAGCCCTTAGGCGTTGCGATCCTATGAATCAGTTCAATTAAAATATTAAATTCGTACTAGAGCCTATGACGATTTAGTCTCAATCTAAACAAAAAAGTAAGGGTTCTTCAAATAAGAACAAAAAAAATCCCTTTTTTATTCAAGATATTTAATTTAATACTTTGAAAAATTAAATCACGATTTCTCATACAGGTATGTGATCGAAATATTAGCACCTTATCAATTATAATCTAATACACGAGTAGATAATAAACATGGCAATCATAATAGGAAACTCATACCGGTACCTAAGCATGTGAGCACGTAGAGTATATAGAACCGAAACATCTATGAACAATATATATATGGCTAGTGCATGAACGAACAAATAGGGCATGAACGAATCATACCCTCCGATTGGCCAGACCAACACGACGGCGCGCCAGCCTCCGTGACGTCTGCGGCCTTCTTTTTGACGGCGACAGAGTTGGCCATGGAGTCAATGCAAGGGAAGTAGTCGAAGCAGAGGAAGACGGAGATGGGGATGAATTAGGAGCAGTCGCGCCGAGACGCTCCCCAAAAATCTTATCTCCTTTCTCCCGTGCAGGATATCGAACGACGGGGTTCTAGAGGCACTTGCTCATACGACCAACCGTGCACGCGGTCGTCGGGATGGGATCGCCGGAAGCAACACACCGAAAGAAACAATAGATGACGGCTAGGATTGTGCAAGGAGGGAGTGAGTTAGTTAGGGTTCACTCCACACGCCAGCGCCTCCTTCTATAGGTCGTCGGGTAGATGGGCCTGCGCTTAGGCCCACGATCGAGGTCGCGAACAGCTTAGTGTGGCGACTTGTCAATTAATCCGAGATTAATTAATCATTCATGACTGTTAAAAAGTAAGGCTCGGCTCGGCTTATTCCCACAACCGTCGCGTGTCGTTACGAGGCGAGGCGTGGCAAGGCGGGCGGCCGCGGAGGAGGACCGCACGTGTACAAATCCTCTTTCTAAGCTCCCAATGGCATGTGGTACATCAGTCCTTATAAAGGGGTCTCACTCTCACTCCACTAGAAGCATGGTACTAAATTTCCCAACACTTGTCATGCACCTAATGGGCCTTAGAGATTAACCAAGGATTATTGTTTTATATAGGCCAAAGCCCCTCTATAATTCGACAAACCCCACCAAATCTCGAGGCACATATGTTTATCAATTGTTCAAAACAATGTTTGATACTCCATCCGTTTCAAAATATAAGGTGTATTGATTTCCGTGCAAATCAACCATTCAAATGTTTGACCAAGATTATAGAATAAAATAACAACATCTACAGTACCTAATAGATAAAATATGAAACTACTTTTCATGATGAAATAGATGATATAAATTTTGTATGGTGGATATTAATATATTTTTCTAAAAACCCAGTCAAATATGCACTCGTTTTCCAGAATTTTCAATGAAGACTGTTAAGTTGAATTTTCACCTAGAGCAACAAGATTGGGCTTCTTCACAACTGAACAATGGACTATGCCTTGAATTATCAATTTAGTGTCCAGAAGTTTCATCCATTGTCAGCTAATACGTGGTTGTCGAAGGCTAAACCCCACGGGTGAAGCTTATTAGTCATACTCCTTACCTTCTCATGAGCTTCTTGCTTACAGAAGCTTTGGAACACATTAAGACAAAACTCAGTCTGCCTTACAGGTTGTGAGAGTATTGCATTTCAACTGAGTGGTTTAGTAAGGATACTTCACTCACTTGATCGGTGAATTGTTTCCCCGGGTCCTAATTCACGTGATCTCCGATTACATAGGATACGTTACCCTCATGGCAACTTATGTGGGTCTCATGCCCATCTCCCTCGGTGCATTTTTTATCATGATCCGTGATAGCCGTTTTTGTAAAGGGATCTGCCAAATTCTTAGCCGTCTAGATATAATCCAACGATATTACTTCGGAGTTTCTAGAATGCCTAACAGATTTTTATCTTCTTCTTATGTGCTTTCTAGATTGCATGTTATCCTTTGAACTCTTTGCCTTGGCAATCACTGTGTGATTTTTACATTTCATAAGGATAGCCGGGACTGGCTTATCAACCACTAGCAAATCCATTAAAAGCTCTCGTAGCCATTCTGCCTCGACGAATGATGTGTCTAATGTTGTGAATCCTCCTTCCGTAATCGATCTCGTTAAGATCATTTGCTTGCAAGATTTCCAGGAAACAACACCACCACCAAGTGTAAACACATATCCACCTGTAGCTTTCATCTCATCAACATCAAATATCCAATTCGAATCACTATACCCGTCAAGTATCGTTGGGTACCCAGAATAGTATATTCCGTGGTTCACAGTACCTTGCAAATAATGCATGACTCACTCAACAACATATCAGTGTACAACTCAAGGATTGGAAACAAGCCAGCTTAGTTTGCAGACAACAAATGAGATATCAGGCCGAGTAGCACAAGCTAGGCACATGAGTGAACCAATCACTTGAGAGTATCTCAATTGATCCAGTCGTGCCTTTGAACTTTCCAATCTACACGTTGCATCATATGGTGTTGCAGAAGGTTTATAGTTCGAATTCCAAAATGACTCAAAATCTGCTCAACATAGTGGGATTGCAACAGTGTAATTCCACCATCGTTATCTCTCAGTAGCTAAATGTTTAAGGTAACAACAACCATGCCCAGATCTTGCATCTCAAAGTTATGAGATAGAAAAGCCTTGACCTCCTCAATGACTTTGAGATCGGTTCCAAATATTAGTATGTCATCGACAAAAAAGACATAGTATAACTCCTTCGCCCCCACCATAGCAATAGTATACACATTTGTTAACAACAAAGCCAACATATATCAAAGTTGTATTAAACTTCTCATGCGATTTCTTAGGCGCTTGTTTTAGGCCATACAAATAGTTCAATAGTTTGCACACCTTCCTTCAATAGTGTATGGATGTTTTCCCCTTCACTTTTTTGTGAGTTATATACCTTTGCCTACTTCACTCCAATATATTGGCTTTAATTTTAGTCACGCGTAGATATGCAAGAAGCAGGTGTTTGCATTATAGGATATCAAGTTTTAAATTCATAATGTGTTTTGTGGTGAGGTAGTCACATTATAACTTTAATAACATTTATGTATGTTGGGATGACTTCGTAGACATAATCCACCTTAGTATGATGGCAAAACTAAATCATATGAAATAACTTGGTATGATACCAGTAGCAAATTATACCATAACACACATCCTAACACAATATGCAATGTAATAGAATCACGTCAATATTGGAGATTAATCTTAAAAGCGCACACAGAAAATGAAAAATATTAATGATGATGCGCACATTGTATAAACTCTCTCGCTCTCTCACCTAAATATTCACATTTTTCATCATTGTCTGCTTGCGACAGATACCTAATACTATAAACTACTCCTCGTTTCTCCTTATAGATTGGGCTTATAAATTTCACATCATGGGTGTAACTGATTTCACTTATGGCATCTTCCATTAATGTGATACCCCTCAGTTTCCCCCTCATGATACCTTTTTCTTTCACATGCGCACCTATTTGTCTTGGATTTTTTTTAAAAAGGGGGTTTGCCCCGGCCTCTGCATCAGAACGATGCATACAGCCATATTATTGATAATCAAAAGGTCCAACATAAGTCTCCGGGTCACAAACAAAAGGAAAAAATGCTCACAAAGAGCACGAAAGCAAAAACAAGATATCCACAACCGGGAGGCAAAACAAAAGATAGAAAACTAAACACCTATCCTATTACATGACCGCCATCCAAACCGGTTGAAGATAGCCCGTGTTACCATCTCCCATCGGATAGATCCAGTAACCAAATGCTCCCTGGCCTCCGTTGGAGTGAGTAACGACCACATACGGATGAGTGTAGTGGTCCTAAAAATAACCTGCAAGAAATGAATATTTGTTGTTCTGTTAAAACCAAGTCATTTCTGCAGTTCCAAATTGCCCATAATAAAGCACATACTCCTACATGGATATGTCTCGTTGTTTCTGCATCAATCCCATCTAGCCACGTCCCAAATAATGTGTTGATGGAATTTGGAGGAGTAATATTAAAATCTATGTGGATCGACCTCCACAAATTTTTTGCCAATGGGCAGTCAAGAAAGAGGTGTTTGATTGATTCAACCCTATCACAAAAACTACATCTTTTGGATCCAGTCCAGTTGTGCTTCGCCAAATTGTCCTTAGTTAGGATAACTTGTTTGTGGACAAACCACATAAACACTTTGATTTTTAAAGGCACTTTGACTTTTCAAACATGTTTCGAACTGGGAATAACGCTAGTATTGATAATATCCAAATACATGGATTTAACCGAAAACTCGCCATTCTTAGCTAGTTTCCAGCACAACTGATCGGGCTGTTGAGGAAGGTGGACATCCATCAATCTTCTCACAAGACGGAGCCATGCTTCCCAATGGTTTCCCGCTAGCGTCCTCCTGAATTGAAAATTAAGAGGAGTGGATTGTAGTACTGTTGCAATGTAAGCGTCTCTTTACTGACCAATACTATAGAGAGAAGGATATTGGATTGCAAGGGGCGTCTCCCCTAGCCATGTATCCTCCCAGAATCTTGTGGAAGTACCATTTCCAACTACAAATTTTGTCCTGTTAAAAAAGACTGATTTCACTCTCATCAGTCCCTTCCAAAAAGATGAATCAGTCGGTCTTACCGTCACCTGGGACAAGGTTTTGGATAGAAGGTACTTATTACGAAGAATCTGGGCCCATGTGGCATCCGTCTACAGATAATTTATACAACCACTTGCTGAGAAGATATCTGTTCTTCACCTCTAAATTTTCAATGCCTAGACCCCCTTGATCTTTTGGCCTACAAATAATATCCCACTTAGCAAGTATGTATTTTCTTTTTAATTCATCGCTCTGCCAGAAGAAGCGCGATTGATAGAAATCTAGCCTTTTCCGTACTCCAACTGGTACTTCAAAAAAGGACAAGAGAAACATAGGAATACTTGTGAGAACCGAACTAATCAGAATCAATCGTCCTCCATATGATATAAGCTTGCCTTTCCAGCAACTCAGTTTTTTTTCAAATCGATCTTCAATGCACTTCCACTCCTTGTTTGAAAGCTTGCGATGGTGGATTGATATACCCAAATACGTGAAGGGTAAAGACCCCAATTCGCACCCGAACAATTCCTTGTAAGCTTGTTGTTCTTCTTTAGCTCTTCCAAAGAAGAAGAATTCATGTTTATGGAAGTTAATCTTTAACCCTGATAATTGTTCGAACAAGCACAACAACAGCTTCATGTTTCTAGCTTTAGCCAAATCATGCACCATAAAGATGATAGTATCATCAGCGTACTGTAGGATAGACACTCCTCCGTCAACTAAATGCGGAACGAGGCCACCTACTTGGTCATCATCCTTAGCCCTTCCTATTAGGATTGTTAACATGTCAACGACTATGTTGAAAAAAATTGATGACATCGGATCTCCTTGTCTCATACCCTTGTGTGTCTGGAAATAATGACCTATGTCATCATTTACCCTGATTCCAACTCTTCCTTTTTGCGTGAAAGAATCTACCTGGTCCCTCCAGGCCTGATCAAATCCTTTCATACGCAAGGCCTGCTGAAGAAATGGCCATTTTACCTTGTCGTACGCTATTTCAAAATCCACTTTGAAAACCACCCCATCTAGTTTTTTTGTATGGATTTCATGGAGTGTTTCATGCAAGACCACAACCCCTTCTAGGATGTTTCTGTCCGGCAAGAAAACAGTTTGAGACGGCTGCACCACAGAATGTGCAATCTGCGTAAGCCTATTAGTGCCAACTTTGGTGAAAATTTTAAAGCTAACATTAAGAAGACAGATTGGCCTAAATTGCTCAATCCTCACGGCCTCTGTTTTTTAGGAAGCAAAGTAATTGTTCTGAAGTTCAAGTGAAACAACTGCAACTGTCCCGAGAATAGATCCTGGAACATCGGGAGCAAGTCCCCCTTAATGATGTGCCAGCACTTTTTATAAAACTCCGCCGGAAAACCATCCGGTCCTGGAGCTTTATTATTTTTCATTTGTGAAATTGCTTCAAACACCTCTTTCTCCGAAAATGGGGCTGTCAAAATATCGTTCTCATCTGCTGCGAGTTGAGGAACATCCCCAACCCTCGACTCATCCAGCGATACGAAGTTACCCTCGGGAGGCCCAAACAACTGCTTATAGTAATTGGTGATATATACTTTTAGGTTCTCCTGGCCTAAAATCATCCCCTCATCTTGGTAATTTGTCTTGGATATGACGATTAATATTGACCAAAGGAACACTTGACTCAACATTTTGATGACATCTCCATTGTGGACCTTACAATAAATAGATCACGATAGTTTTATACTTGTTTATAATTTATTTTTATCACACTACAGTATTATCTAGTACCCCCATTGTAAAAAAGTATAAGGCGTTTTAGAGACTAGAGTCTCTACAATGTCTTATATTTGTTTACAAAGGGACTATTTGTTTTTGGTTACTTTGCACAAGAACTAACCTTTGTTTAATACTAGTGCTATTTTTATTGTTATACCATGCTAACATCGAACACTAAAACATACAGCTGAATTGTGCTAGATTCATATTGTGCAGTATAACAAACATTATTCACAAGACACATGCGCCTTAAAAAGATAGTTAAACCAACTAATTTTATATGTGAGAACAATAATAAATTAAAAAGTTTCATGACACCAATAAATTGGTGGCAATCACGTAAATGAATTGTATATATAATTGTGTGTGTGGAGTGACATATACTTCATATCCTTCGATATCTTGGTACAAGTCTTTAAATGATATGATCTAGTGATTTCTAGTGTACGTTTATATATAGCTAAATGGAAAACTGTATGAGTGTGTAAGGTGGTCATTAAGAGTTTATTATTGAATTATTGGCATCTTGCTTTATGCAAATGTGTATGTGTGCGCGCGCTTTTGTTACTTGGAGTTGAAGTAGTAATGAACAGAAAAAGGTTGTAGATTCAAGGAAGCAATGGTTCAATGCCCAGGTGCAGGTACACCTCGGCGTGAACAACAAAATCATTTAAATTAGCAGATTAATTCTTTTTTTTTTGAATTTTTCGGCATCCGATATACTTGAATGCGTGATGTGTGTGCAAAAATTTGTGATGTTTGGGCATTCGAGGACGTCATGGCTAATTGGCATCCAATATGCTTCTATTGCCCCCAATAAAAACTTGCATATTGTCGGTATGTTGATGTTGCTTAAGGAGAAGAAGGAGGAGAGGAAGATCACTCATGTTCATGGATAGTGGCATAACTTGTTGAACACAATACTGGAAGGTAAATAGAGCTCCATCCCTTACCATCACCCGAAGCAAAAAGAAATCATATATTTAAAAGGAAAGCTGACACTGAAATTATAAAGCACTATCTAGTAGATCAAAATCTTTCGCATATTCACAATGCTTGCTGCCGCTCACACGGTTTTAATGCCCATTCATTCTTAGGATATAGTATCTCTCCCCCACCCTACCCACATACAAACACATGTTCTTTTCTCATGCAAGCATCGAGATGACTAGGGTTATAGTTTTTTGGTTAGAAAGGGATTCAACTAGACTGTCCGTTTTAAAGGAAGAGTGGGATGGGCTGCCATGATCCAAGGAAGATTGTGGCCGAAGTTGACAATGTACAATGGTTGCAAATGATAGGCCGATATATCCAAGGAGGAACTAGTTAAGACGAAGGGAACTGTGTGGGAGGGAGAGAGATGGAGCCGACAATTGGGTCGGTGGCACGCTCACACTATCACAAATGTGCAAGTTAGTAAAATAGATCACATATATTCCCCTTCTGTGGAAATCATGAAGTTTTGTTTCGAGATGGACTATGAATGTCCATGGAAAAGGAAAACAGAGAGGCGCAAAACCGGGGAGTAAGACTGTTCGAACATGTGGCAAGTGAGATCTTCCACTCAGCACATGGTTGGCGTCCTGGCGGGAATCTACAGACAGCTGGACAAAGAAGGACCAGATCATGAGGAGAGATTGTCAAGAGGCTCTTTACGCTTATTGTTTTCTCTAGCTCCTAGTACCATTTCTCCGAAATGCCTTTGGGTATTGTAATATACAAACGAAGTTTGCTCCTCCTTGCTTCTGCTAGAAGGCATAGTTGTGAAGCCGAATCGGCAAGGCTGTTGGTTTAGATTTCTTATTGGTCAAATCGCCGGTTCATTGGTAAAAAAAATTCAAAATATTTTTATATATATATTCAAAAATTTGACCTCAGATCAAATGAATACACATAGTATTGGTTGTAAGACATTATTAAACTACAAAGTGTTGTCATCACAATTGGTTATTGGGCCTTTAGCATGCCTTGTTCAAGGTAAAATTGTTCGATTACTAGTTTACGCATCATTTTTTGAATATTTGCTCATTGTTTTACTAACATACCAATACATCTTCAAGGCAAGGCATCGGTTCTCGAATTTTCTGGTCTGGCCGCAAGCCCGGTCCGATTTTTAAAACCATGCCACAGCGAGGGTGCTTGCAGCTTGAATGATTCACTTGTGATCTCCAACGACACTTCCTTTATATCTGGTTTGATCTCTCTTTCTAGTTTGCAGGTGTTTGTAATTGCTACAAAGACATTTTAGTTTTGTTATTAATGAAATCGAAGAGGGAGCTAATTTTATCTACAACAAAAAGCATACCCACCCATCCTCTAGATGTCTAAATGTATTCATGATGCCTTTGGTACGAAATTAGAAGCAAAGACCCTTTGCTAAATTACAGGGGCCGGAGTGGGACTAAGTGACTATGGCTCAATCAACTCAGGAATGACTAGTCATTTCTGAGCCAAAATCAGCTACTCATAGTCATGAGCTGTCATAAATAATTTAAAGTCATGGTAGCAGAAAGAGAATGGTGAAACCGAGACTGCAAATGTCTAGCAGCAGCACGCTGAGTGCATCTGAAGGTGGATCTAGACAACTCTTGTGCTATGTTCGGGAAGATGATGGCCCGACAAAGCGCAAGCAGGTCCCTGGGCCCTAGGCACTTGCACACTCTGGTCCCTGGTCCCTGGCAGGAACGCAAGAGCAGCAACCTACAGCATGGTCGTCCATCGTCAGAGTCGTAGTCAGGGTCGAGGACAGACGGTGGAGATGTGAAGTCCAAGCATTGTTCAAGGTAAGCACCCAAGCCATTGCTCATTCATATAATTTTTGGATCCCAATTCTTTGATCCTTGTCTATTTATTTCTGTTATATGATGAGTTGATGTAATAAACAAAATTCATGATAAGCCATTGCTAATGTTTGACCTACTTAATTCCTCTTTTATGGTAAGAATTGCAGCTGATAAGGATATATACCCGGGGTAGGGTCATAGACCTGACCTATACGCCCTATCCAAGGTCACTATCCTAGAAGTAAAGAAGTCCAAGAGGCAACAAAGAAACCCCCAGTCAAAGGCGTCGAGTGCAATCCACTCGACCAATCATATCACTCGGGTACCCCTTCTACCTGTTGTCACTCCGTCATACAAGGAATCACTCGACCTACTGAAGACCAAGAGTCACTTAGCACTGCAGCGGTCAGACGTTCACTCCGTAGTCTTTAAGGTCATTAATAGCATTTATGGCTGGCGTTATCAGTAACGCCCCTGCTTTATGTACATTAAACCCCTTGTAATGGAGGATGGTTGGGGTCCTGGCGCACTCTATATAAGCCACCCCCCTCCTCTGGCACAAGGGTTCGCACCCCCTGTAACACCACACACATATTATCCAGTCGACCGCCTCCGGGCACTGAGACATAGGGCTTTTACTTCCACCGTGAAGGGCCTGAACTCGTAAATCTTGTGTGTACGACTTCACCATAGCTGAGATCTTGCCTCTCCATACCTATCCCCCTTTCTACTGTCAGTCTTAGGACCACGACATCAGCCGGTTAATTCTGCAAGTTGTGGCGTTGCAAGAATTTTGATTATTGGATAGATGGAGCATAAAATTTCTTCTAATTTACTCCAAAACCAAGATTTATGAAACCAGGTGCTCTCTCCTTGTTTTTTAACAATGTTGTCAAAAAAAGCAATTATCTGGTTGTGAGAAAAGAAAAAAGAGCTAACTCTAAATCAATTAATTGAATCTCAAAACGGTGCTACATCCTTTACTGGAAGAAATTTTTGCGACTATTATAGGGGCCCATTAGATGAAGCTCCCACAAGGGTCTTTAAGGCCTTGTACAATGCAAGGTGCTCAGGGGAGGTGCTTAGTGAAATAAATCAGGTTTTTCTTAAGCACCGGTGCTTATTTGTACAGAATAGACGCTTAACTAAGCGTCTCTCCTCTAGAAATAGGCACCGATGCTTCGGAAAAACTCGGTTTATTTTTCTAAGCACCTCCCTAAGCATCTCCCATTGTACAAGGCCTAAGGCCCTGTAGAATGCAAGGTGCTTGGGGTATGTGCTTAGAGAAATAAACCAATTTTTATTTAAGCATCGATGCTTATTTGTAAAGGATAGACGCTTAAGTAAGCGTTTGTCCTGTAGAAATAAGCACAAGAAAAACTCGGTTTATTTTACTCCCTCCGTACGGAAATACTTGCCATCGAAAAAGGATGTATTTAGACGTATTTTAGTTCTAGATATATCTCTTTCTATCCATTTTGATGATAAGCATTTTTGAACGGAGGGAGTACTAAGCATCTTCCTAAGCACCTCTCATTGTACAACGCCTAAGATGTCACAGCCGGCTCTGCAGTAACGTGATCTGTTTCCGATCGTCGGATGAAGATCGAAGGGCTCTGGGTCAAAGTGACCGATGCAATTTTATCTTCAGTTAACTGACGCATAGGCGGTCCCACTAAAATCAGTAAAACGCGAGCACTAGTATGTTCGGGAAGATGATGGCCCGGCAAAGTGCAACTGAAGCCCCCGGATCTCGCGTGCAGCTAGCATAGCAGAGTCGGGAGGAGACGGCACGCCCACGGTGTCGTACGCAGTGGTACCTGGCAGTACGCGCGCGCGCGGGCACGTACGTGTGGCAAGCCAAGTAGCGAGCGAGGGGTAGGCATGGCGTCCCCACCGGGAGTAGCAAGCGCAAGTGTGCGCGCAAGCGCCGCTCGCCAGCACAGCCGCCTCCGTCGGTCGACAGTGTCGGATGGGCGGCCAGCCTGCCTGCCCGGCTGCACACGCTTTGCCGCGACGGCAGCAAAACCGTGCGCCCGCGCCGGCCAGCCAGTGCTCGGTGGCGTCACGGCTGCGGCGAGCGCAGGGGACATGGCATCGGCATCGGCATCGGCATCGGTACTTGACCGGGCCGGTTGTTGTTGGGAGAGTTAAGAGTGGGCGTCGCCGGCACACCTCGCCCTACCGGCTTCGGCAACCGCGCCATCCCCATCATCGTGACATCCTCGCCCCGTGCGTGCGCCGCTGACATTTCAACGTGCGGTTCTCTTGCGCCGCCGGCAAGCAGATGCAACTTGCAGAGCGTCCCGTCGGTCAATCGCCGGCCGGGCTGGCGTGGCGGCATGGTCCGCACGTCGCGCGTCTAGAACGGCATGGCCAAGCGCCGCGTCGTGGAGACTGACTGCCCGTGCGTGCTCTGCTGTGGCGCGGCCACATACGTATGTGCAATCCATTGCATTTGATCAGAGAGGCCAGGAAAGATGTCAAGCACAAGCTCATCACATGACGCAAGCATCAGAAGTCACAGAGAGAAAAACACGAGGCCAACATTTTGCAGCAATTTTCCGACGGTTTTCTTTCCATTTACTTTAACCGGATTCCACATTTCCAAAAGGGTGCAAAATGCAAAGTATCCTCACATGTGGCCTCCATCCTTGACTTGACGACGCACACACGCAGGCAGCAGTACCCTCACTGTATGGCTGTATGTATGTATGTAGTCCTGTACTGTACTGCACCTGACTCTGTCTGTATCGCTGTATACACTTGGACACGAACACTGTACTTACTGCTAGTACTACTAGTAACGGCGGTGAACGGCGAACGGCTACTTCTTACTGCGCGGCGCCTTGCCGGCGGGTCCGGCCGCCATGAAGCTGCCCAGCTCGGCGTTGCGGAGCCGCAGCGCCGCGCGGAACACGCCGTTGACGGCGTCCGACACCCGCTCCAGCCGCGCCGCCAGCTCCTCCGTCCGCTTCTCCACCTCCTGCGTCGCCGCGCGCAGCGCCGCCTCCTCCGGGGCCGCGCCCTCGAGGACAGCCGCGAGCTTGCCGACGGCCTCGTCCGCGGCGTCGATCTCGTTGCTGGTGGCGGATTTGGCGAGGGCGGAGAGCTGGCTGGAGACCGCGTTGAAGGATTCCGCCCACGGGAGGTCGCCGGTGACCTGGGGGAAGGTGGGGTCACGGTTGGTGCTGCTGGTGCCGCCGAGGATGGTGGCCGCGGCTGTCGCGGCGAGGGAGGAGACGGCGTTGACGGCGAGGACGACGCGCGCGGCGGCGGTGAGCTGCTGCCCGCGGCCGCCGCGGGGCGGGTCGACGAACGGGATGGAAGGGAGCGCCGGCAGGGCAGGGGCCCCCGCGCCGCGGTCGGCGAGGGCGGCGCGCGCGCGGCTGAGGGACGACGGGCTCGGGGGCGACGAGGAGACGAGGTGGAGCGCGAGGCGGGAGAGCAGGCGGCGGCGGCGGAGGCGGTCGACGCGGGCGGCGATGGCGTTGCAGGCGTCCAGGAGCGCGACGCCGGCGTCGAGGTGCGCGGCGACGGCGGCGGCGTCCTTCTTCGCGTCCCCGGGCACGGCGGCGAGCGCGGGCACGGCGTCCGCGAGCGTGGCCGCGAGGAGGTCGGCCAGGCGGGCGAGCGCCGCGAGCGGGGAGGCCGGCAGCGGCAGCAGGCTCGCGAGGCGCGCGGCGAGGGCGGCGTCGAACCTGGAGGTGACCGCCGGCACGGCCGCCGCCGCCTTGCGGGGGCCCCGGGTGGCGGGGGCGGAGTGGAGGGGGAGCAGGGCGTGGTACTTGTCGGTGAGAAACATCTGCGCTCGCTGGTGGCGGTGGTGTGTGGGCTGTGCTGGGCTGAGGAGAGCTCGCGTCGGCGTTGGGTGGGCGTGCGACG
>NC_057798.1:779353234-779355247 GCF_018294505.1 Triticum aestivum
GAGGCGGCAGGCAGGGCCGGAGATGGCGGGTGGCTTTTGTCCCCGGCAACAACGCGTCTTCGTGAAGATGATGATGAGGCCGCGACGTGGGCCCAACGCGCAAGACGCGTATCGGAAACACCACTCTCTTCCGCCCCTTTTTGCTCCTTCACGCTTCTCTTTTTTTCCTTTTCTTCTCTTTAATCAAGTCGTCTCAGGAGAGGGAAATGTGCCATGGACGTCAAGAAACAAAAAATGGAAGTACTTGGGGGTCTCTTTTGCTTCCTTGCACTGGTGCGATGGTGTGAGCGTGCCACCATGTACCAACCCTGTTGCAGCCCTAGAGGTCGCCCCCCTCCCCTCGACTTACCCTCCTCCGGCTACCGACCCTCATGTCGCAACCATTGGAGCATTGCATTTGCGCGTGGTTGTTCTCGAAACATGGGCTTGCGTCACCGCTTGCCACTCTTCCTTCGAAAGCTGGAGGTATCGGTGAATCACTCGGTAGTTGACTTGATTGAACCGTAGCCCTAGCTGTTCTCGTCCTCCCATGAGAAGAGAGCATGCGGGAGGTGCAAGCGTGTCGTCGAGACTATAGTTTTGGCCAGGCTCGCGTGAGCGGTTGAAAACGTCGTGGACGGGCGAAAGATCCCCCTCCATCATACTCTTGTCGTCACTTTGGCGTTTTCCTTTAAATATATGTCATTTTCCGGTGAGCGGCGGTGAGGGAGTGGGCTCTTTCTAGACTCTAATTGCGTGTTCAAAAAGAAGTAGCAACCCTTGAGCTCACCCCATTCCTCCGAATTAGTTCCCCCTGGGTATCGACCCACATGTCGAAACCATTGCATTTGCGTGTAGTTGTTCTCGAAACACGGGCTTGCGCACCGCTTGCTACTCTTCCTTCAAAAGCTGGAGGTCTCTGTGAATTACTCGATAGTTGACTGGATTGAACCATAACCGTCACCGTAGCCGTTCACGTCCTCCCATCAGAAGAGAGCATGTGGGAGGTACAAGAGTGTCGTCGAGACTATAGTTTTGGTCCGACCTGCGTGAGCGTTTGAAAGCGACGTCGATAAGCGATAGATCCCCCTCCAGCATACTCTTGTCGTCATTTTGGCACTTTCCTTTAAATATATGTCATTTCCGATGAGTGACAATGAGGGAGTGGGCTCTTGCTAGCCTCTAATTGTGTGTTCAAAAGGAAGTAGCAACCCTTCAGTTCACTCCTCCCTCCAACTTAGTTCCCCTCGGGTATCGACCCACATGTCGAAATCATTGCATTTGCACGGTGTTGTGCTTGAAACATGGGCTTGCATTAACGCTTGCTACTCTTCCTAGGAAAGATGGAAGTCTCGGTGAATCACTCGAAAGTTGACTTCATTGAACTGTAACCCTGGCCGTTCTCATCCTCCGATAAGAAGAGAGCATGTGGGAGGTACAAGAGTGTCGTCGAGACAATAGTTTTGGTCCAGCCCACGTCAATGTTGTCGTTGATAGGCAATAGATTCCCCCTAGCACACGATTGTCGTCATTTGGTGCTTTCCTTTAAATATATGTCATTTTTCGACGGGTGGTGCTGAGGGAGTGGGCTCTTGCTAGCTTCTAATTGCGTGTTCGAATGCATGTGTCGGCATCCCTAATTGTGTGTGTTACTTCCTTGGTTTCAGTTTCTACTTAATCAACATCAACATAGAGGTAGTATGCAAGTGTTTATAGGGAATATAGGTACAAATGGGGTCCACCGAGTACCTGCATTGTATAGATAGGGCGAAAGAGAAGTGCCGGAAGGGTCTACGGAGGCTGTGGGTTGTGTAGGCAGGGTCGAAGGAGATCCAACCGAGTGAGATAAATGTTTACTACATGGAAGTAATGGTCTTTGATGGCGTGGGCTTGAAAGAGGGCAATGCCGAGCATGGCTTGAAATATTCGGTTTGGGAAGGGTAAATGGGAGTGAGGAAGAACAAGAAGATTGTGAGAGCACTATTGACCACATTTAGTAAAAGAGGCGGATGTCAGCCGATAGCAAGTAGGTAC
>NC_057798.1:779355429-779398571 GCF_018294505.1 Triticum aestivum
GATGGGCTCATTGGATTGGGATGGAGTAGTGAGCAACTCCTATCTTTAAGAAAGAGTTGTGTCACGGGGCGCTAATGCGGAAAGACTAACTTGTGGACCTAAACCTATCCATTAGTATAACAAACAATCTATGCTTTAACCTTTTGGAAACGTTTTCTTTCTCTTTCTTGAGCTACTCAATGAACATTCCTTCACGATCTAACTATTCATGCTTTTAGCACAACCACACAATATAGACACACTGTCATGCAAATCCGAGAAACACTAACAACCAATTGATTCAGATATATAGTTGATAGACATGGACGATGAGTGGGAAGGCCATTTTGCAATGGACTACTCGTGTAAACTGTGATATGAAGTTTTTCATTCTGGGAAGGAGTGGTCCATAGATATTTATGATGTTACCATTAAGTATTAACTAGACCAAACCTGCTAAAGCCGCCGGTTAATACGACTACTCCAATCTTCTATATCTAAATAGATAGTCTTCACTAACATATTTCTCTCAATATGCACGCGTGCCATCTCATCGTGTAAACATGCATAGAAAAGACACACCTCAAAATTAATGTGCAAAGGCCCACTTTACAATAAATCATGTTCAAAATAATCAAATATCATGAAAGTATAATGCAACTGGATCTCGCTGCACGGGCGGCGTATTGCGTAGACTAGGGATGGAATTCAAGTCGAGTCGAGCCAGCTCAGCTGGACTCGTTAGAGCTCGCTAATATAACGAGTTAGCTCAACTCGAC
This sequence comes from Triticum aestivum, assembly GCF_018294505.1. Classification (NCBI taxonomy): domain Eukaryota; kingdom Viridiplantae; phylum Streptophyta; class Magnoliopsida; order Poales; family Poaceae; genus Triticum; species Triticum aestivum. Next base: position 779,356,188 of record NC_057798.1, read on the forward strand.
TCGTTAACTTAACGAGCTCAAATTCAAACTCGGGTCGACACGTGTAACTCGCGAGATAGCTCATTTAACTTGTTAACACTACTAGGGAAAAGCCTAAAAGTAGCGCTGGTTTTTGTCTACCAGTAGCGCGGGTGACCGTGCTACTGCTACGACACTACAGCTAAAGGGTAGCAGTAGCGTTTGTCTACCCGCGCTGCTAGTATACGTTCTTAGCAATAGCGCTTCTTGAAGAACGCACTACTGGTAGTTACTAGCTACACGCGCTACTACTACTATTATTATTTATTCTATTTCTTTTTTATGTCGTATTCACACATCATTATACAATTTTTCATACAGTAGTAATTTAGAGATTGTTTTTGCATTATCATGAGTTATTACATCACTGGATGAAAGAACTGTTGATTAGTTTCAACTGGATGGATCCAAAGTGACCACAATCCACTTTGGATCCATCCACTTGAAACTAATCCACGGTTCTTTCACTCGATGATGTAATAAATCATCATCATCATCATCATCATAATATCATTAACAACCTATCATCAGAATACATCATTGTCATATAACAACTCCTCAGGATCATCATTTTCGTCCATGAGACATCATATAACAACTTGGTCACTATTCATAATCACAACTCCTCCTCATCATCATCATGAGTATTTTGGTAGGACCTACTAACCTCTCTAAGGTAAAATAGCATAAAATAAGATAGGCCCTGACGCTCCATTACGGAGAATGGAGATTATCCTGTCTCCAATTCATGCGCTTCTCATAATGTTGTTTCCAAGTAGCTCCCTATGATTGTGTATACATTTTTTCCATTCTTTGATTGTCATGTCTTCATCGGTTATAGAAATCTAGTATAAACAGCGGTGAAGCCTAGGATGACCTGGTGACAAGCTAATAACATCAAGGTGACCTTTGAGAAACATCAGATCAGGCACACAATCCTTTGGGATATTCTGTTGAAAAACATAATAATAACGTCGTAGTTAGCAATGTAGTTTAGCTTTAGAAGAATTTATGCAAAAGATGCACAGATGTTGTAATAGTAAAAAAAAAATCTTAGAATGCCATCTCCATGGATGTTACCGTAGTTCAACATGTGCAGTAGTGACACGTATTGACCATAATGTGCAAGATTTTCATAATTGATATTGTAATTCTCAACATCAATAATAAATGAGATAAGATGATCTTTCTCCTGATAAGTTAATTCCGCGCCATCGCTGTAGTAGGTTCTGTCTACCATCTTCCGTATATTTTTTAAGAATGAAAATAAGTTGTCAATGGAAATAAGTTGTCAATTATTTTGAAATAAACAATATAAATTACTTAATGAATATGTTTGAGAAACTCACATAAAGGTAGAAGTGGCAGCGTATCAACAAGGACCCAACTGTCCATATTCTCTGCGTCGATGTCAGGATCACCAAGATCGAAGGTGACAAGCATACCCTCCTGAACATCATATGCCTTGACAGTGCTTTCCAATTCGAGCAACCAAAATAGGATACACTCTCAGAATTGTATAGATTTACAGCAAAATCATAATAATAATGGATCCTTAGGCGAACTATCTTTGTCTCCATATTTTCATGATCTTCAAAATTCAGCTTCTCCAAGACATAGCGTCTTGCATGGCATGGGATAAGCTTGTTGAATTGGAAAAGACGGATTGTAAAAGACGGAAATTACACGTTGAAGAAGCAGAAGTCATGCTTAATTACGAAAAATACTTGTCGTCGTTGCGTACCATTTCAACATCGAAGGTTTCATCGAGCTAAATACTGAAGCGCCGACCATCTACCAGGTGAGGCCTGTCACACAGACCCCAGTCGTCGCCGCACCAGTCGCACTTCAGGAGCCTATCATCGTCGTCAGACATTTGCTATGTTCATAATTCAAAGATTAAACTTGTACAATTCAATATATGTACTTGAAAAATTAAATTAGATCATTATTAGTCATCACGGGTTGACTATCGGTCTTTCGAGTCTTTTCTTGAAAACTCTCAGCTCACGTGATGTATATATTCGACCGTCGTTGATGGTCGCTCCTCCCTTCATCCCCGAGTGCATAACACCAAAATGTCTAGCACACGGGAACGAAGGAGAAGCGACTCCCACGACAACAGTCGGGATTCTTCCTCTCTGACATTTGCGACCGCCGGTGATGGTAGCTACTCCTGTCATTCCAAAGTGCATTACGCCAAAATGTCTAGCACCTTGGAATGAAGAAAAAGCTACCCACACAACAATAGTCGGGATTCTTCGTCCTCTCATATATGGTGGAGACCCCCCCTCACTGATTCATTTCTGACATTTGCGACCGTCGGCATTCCTCTTCTCTCATATATATGGCGGAGTCCTGACAGACTTAAAGTCAACCCGAAATGTCGTTTAATTATCTTTCTATAAAATCTGGGCCACTCGATATTTCCTACATATTCTGGCACAAGTCATGCCAAAATTTATGGAAGAATCCGGTATGACCTTTGCTAAAAAGGACATTATAGAGCACCTGAAATTTGCCAGAATGGAAATTAATCAACACTCCAGCAAAACATAGGCCACTATGAGGTGTTCCCTGCAAACATAGGCCACTTGGGCAAGCACTAGTACTACACAACACTACATATCACATGTCTAAATCTCCATCATATTTGAAAGACCTACATTGAAAATTTTCTATTCCATGAAAATTGTCACAGCTACTCATCTACTGCTCTACTACATCTATGAAAACATCTACATCATCATCAACATGGGGATTTGGCTGGTCTCACCTCGAGGTCGGAGTGGTTGGTGACGGGGACGACAGCGGGGATGATGCAGGGCTCCTTGATTTTTGCAAAAACAAAATATAAACAAAAACATTATTATCCTCATTTTAGTACTTAGTGAAACCCTATAAGATATGAACTAAACATTATTATGTTGATTCAAAAGACCTATATTTACTAAAAATTTGTAAAACCTAGTTCTAACCCTAACAACTATCCATCCATCTATCTATCCAAAGCATTACTAAAAAAACTAGTTTAATCCATATGTCTATCCATCTATTTATCCAAGCATTACAAAAAAAATCATCCACTCATATATATGAACACCTAGGGTTAATTACATATAACTAGTTTAGTGCTCTAATGATGAAGTGGGCTCATATATATGAACACTCAGGGTTCATATATATGAACAAAATTAGTAAAATACTACCTTCCTATTCTGCAATCAAATTCTAACTAATTTTTGTTACTAAAAATTCGTATACCTATTTTTTTTACAAAAATTTCTATATAGAGAGAGGTGGGAGGAGTGAGGAGGAGGAGGAGGGAGGAGTGAGGGGCAGTGGTAAGAGGGAGGAGAGAGGAGAGAGAGGAGGATGGCAGTGGGAGAAGGGGGAAGGGCGACTGGAGGCGGCGGGAGGAGTGAGGAGGGCGCGGTCTTAGGAGGAGGAGGGCGCGGCAGGAGGAGGAAGTGGCTGGAGGAGGAGGAAGAAGAGGGCGTGGCCGGAGGAGGAGAGAGGAGGGCGGTGGAAGGAGGAGGGAGGAGGGGGCATACCGAGGAGGAGGACAACGGCAGCACCGACGAGGAGGACGGGGAGAGAGTGGAGAGGGAGAGTGAGAAGAGCTGATGAGAGGGACAGTGAGGGTCGGCCGCGCGGGGAAGACGATATGCTAGGGTTAGTAGCAGCACGGGTTGGCGACAAGCACTACTACTACGGAGCATAGCAGTGCCGCTGGATATCGATCAGCGCTGCTGCTAAGTGGGGCTCGCCATGTGGTGCCCAGTTCAAACCTAGCAGTAGCGCGTTTTGCTACCATGCGCTACTGCTATGTGGATAGTAGTAGCGCCTTTTCCTACAACGCGCTACTACTAAGTAGCAGTAGCGCCGGCTTTTACCATGCGCTACTGATAAGCTTCTATGTATAAGCTTTTCCCTAGTAGTGTAAGCTCGTCGTAGACGTGAATAACAAAATATACATATTATGTATGAAATTATTCTAGCAGGATTATATTTGTGGACGCATACTTTCTTGACAAATCAGAACAATCAACAATTTACACCAAATAAAACACTTGGTACACTCTATAAATGATAACAATCTACAAAAATATTGTACTTATCTTACGTCCCTTCTGATAAATGTGCTTAATCAGCTAAACAAGTAACTCGTTAGCTCGGCTCATTAAACTCGTTTTGTCAATGAGGACAGACTTAAACTCGACTCATTAGTCACGAGTCCGAGTTGATTCGAGTCACGAGCGACTCGTTATCACTCACGAGGTACCCCGAGTATCTTCAAGACTATAGTAGTGGCCTAGTGAGTGGTTGAAAGCACTGTCGATAAGTGAAAGACCTCCCTCTAGATTACTCTTGCCGTCATTTGGCGTTTTCCTTTAAATATATGTCATTTTCCGGCGGGTGGTGGTGACGGAGTGTTCGAAAACATGTGTCGTCATCCCTGCACGCCCAGGGTTGCTTCTTCGCCTTTAGCTTGTACTCAAGCAACATCAACATGGAGGTAGTATCCAAGCGTTTATTGGGAATACAGGTAGGAGGCGATGAATGGGGTCCATCGAGTACCTCTATTCTATAGGTAGGGCCAAAGGAAAGCGATGGAAGGGTCTACGGAGACTGCGGGTTGGTTGTATAGGGAGGGTCAAAGAGCATCCAATCCATTGAAGATAAATGTTCACTAAGTGACACCAGTGGTCTTTGATGATATGGGCTTGAAAGAGGGCAATGCCGAGCATGGTTTGGAATGTTTGGTTTGGGCAGGGTAAATGTGAGCGAGGAAGAACAAGAAGGTGAGAGCACTGTTGGCCACAGTTAGCAGAAGATGTGTATGTCAGGTACTAGCTTGTCGGGGGAGGGGTGAGGAGCTCCTCGGATGGGAGGGAGTAGGGAGCAATTGTTGTCTTGATGAAAGAGTTGTGGCACGAAGCGATAATGCGGAAGGACTAACTTGTGTACTTGACCTTATGCTTTGTATAACACACAATCTACGCTTTAACCTTTTGGATTCCGTTCATTTTTCTTTCTATTTCTTGAGCAACTGAATTAACATTCTTTCATGATCTCACTATTCACCCTTTTTAGACAACAAAAAAAATATAATCAAACTGTCATGCAAATTCTGGAAACACTAACAACCAAATGATTCATATATTCGTAGTTGATAGACATGGATGATGAGCGAGCAGACCATTTTGGAATTGGAATGGACAAGCTTGTGTAAACCATGATCTGAAGTTTTTCTTTTTGAGGAATGGTCCAGAGATATTTATGATGTTACTATTAACTAGACTAAACGTGCTAAAAGTGTCACTTGATAAGACAACTTCAATCATGTATATACGTGTTCGGTCTAGGGAGCACCGTATGAGGAAGAAGTGGTGCGAAAACCGTCGACTGCAAATTAATAGAAGAAAGAGATGACTGCATTTTGTTGTTGTGAATCAAGCTTGTCAGGAGCTCATCAACGGTGAAAAGAGGGGATCTCGAGAAAGAGGAGTGAAACGGTGCGATAACGCGGAGGACTAACCTGTGCAACTAATTTTACACATACATTTCGTATTCTTTTGATAAAACAGACCATCGGCTACGTCTAGGAATCATTTTATTTTCTTGAACAACCGAATAAATATTCCTTGAAGATCACGCCTTTTCTCCTTTTTCACAACAAACACAACATAGACAACCTGGCACGCCAGATCCGGAGAATACATCCATTGAGATTCATATACCGAGTCGATAGACATGAATGGCCAGTGAGGAGAACATACTGGAATGTCTGACTTGCTCGTGTGAACCACGTTTCGAAGATTTTTTTTTTCCATCTCCTTGCAAATGAGACATACGTAGATATTTATGGCGCCATTAACTCCTAGATTAGGACCAGTGATTAGTTCTGACCCAGTGATACGACGCTTGATTGACCTCCACGCACACAACACAAGCTTGGGGCCGCGCTTCTCCACGGCTCATCGTACACACAATGTTAATCTTGCTCAGTGCAAAGCTTGCACTCAACCGCAGTTCACACCTGTGAAAGGACGAGTTACTGTCACAAGCCAAAGTACAGGGCCGGTACGGGCTGTCAGTCTCTTCTTTTCTTGACAGATCACGGTGATAAATCTTCTTCCGATGCACTAATCATCACTGTTTAAAAATGATCCTAATACCGCTTCAAAGTAGAAAAATGATCCACCACACACGGTGTCCGCATGATCGACGGGTCCGCATCCAGGTTGTTCGACCCGGCGTGGTAAACATGCATGCATTTCGCCATACTCTAATGATTTGTCACCTCTAAACGCCCCTTTGCTGGAGCTTAGCGTGAACGCCAACCGAAAACAAGCCAGGCGAGGGAGGGAGCACAGGCAACAAGGGTGCATCTCGTAGGCAGTGCACGTCACTTGCTTTGCCGGGTAGACAGGGAAACGTTTTCCTCTGTGCGCTACCCAACTAACCATCTGGTCGGATGGAGGGCGTCACACGATGTTCGGGCATCTTCAACGGCAACCCGCAAATTTTCTCCCGCATCCGTCCGTGGACTGGTCCTACACGTCACTTGCTTTGCCGGGTAGACATAGAGATGTTTTCCCCTGTGCGCAACCTAACTAACCGTCTAGTCGGGTGGAGGGTGTCACACGTGTTAGGGCATCTCCAAGAGCAACCTGCAAATTTTACCCCGCACCCGTCCACGGACAAGGGGACCAGTCCCCGGACACGAATGCGGGAGGCCGCCATCCAAAGCTAGCCGTATATATTTCAAACTCTTTTTCAACTAATCGGATGAAATTCATGCAAATACGGGCGGATTTCATATAAATATGACGGATTTCATGCAAATTGAACAAAAATGGTTACATTTTGGACATATTTTAACTAAAAACGTAAAACTGTGTCCACGCACGGTCGTGCGGAGCTCCACTCCCACGACATGCATACACTACACTAGTCTCCGGCCGGTCGCGGCGGATCCCTTTGTCTTCCACATGTCCGGCAGCCCGCTAACCGGACCGCCAGGAGTCCTGGAGGCATATTCTTCCCCCGTATCTTCCCTATTTCCGGTTGTGCCGCTCATCTGAGTGGCAAAGAGAGTGCTTCAGCCGGAGGAGAAGGGTGCTTCCGTGGAGCCTAGATGGGTGCGCAGGAGGGTCTGAGATAAGGAACCGGACAGGTCACCGGCTATAGAAGCCGGCGGTGGCCTTCCTGGGACCCAAGCGGCGGCACTCTCCCGTGTTCTGCTTTCTCTCGATGTTGGCAGCAGATACGGACATGCTAGCCACCGACTTCTTGATCTCCATGCAGCCGGCTTCTTTCTCTGCCGGTAGGGCGCGGTCGCATGCACAGGAGGCGCCAGATGACGCAATGTCGTCCAAGGCAGCGACATTGCCCGTGCTCCCCCTGTGACGGCATGGCGCAACTCGCCGCTCTTCCATGGGCTGGCCTGGAGTGGCGAGTTGGTGAAACACGCGCCGCCTTGGGACGACAACTTGCTCCGTCGGGCTTAGCGAGGGAGGTGGCGCAGGGAGCTGCCTCGCTCATATACGGCCGGCTCGGCAGGCCACTCAACCAGCTTTTATGCCGGACAACGGCTCTTCCTACTCGTCGGATGCCATTAAAATGGTGGAAGGAGCAGATGGGAGCGGCGGATTGGTGCGGTTCTTGCCCGGCGTCTGGCCTTCTTTAAATAGCGGGCCGATGGGAGGAGTTTGCCCGATGATGTGTTTATTGTCGGCCCGCTCGTGAAAGGACGTCTGGCCGGAGTAGGTTTCTTAGTTTCCACGTGGGTTTAGTGGAGGTGCTTGAATGCGGCGAGAAGGCATGCTCAGCCGAGCGTGCAGCAGGCGGCGCCCTCGGGCGGTATGCAACTTAAATGGCGGATACAGTGAGAGGTCACGTCTGCCCTAAGCCGTCTTCAATGTGCAGCGGCGCACTCTACAACGGCATGAATGCGGGCAGCAGGCGCCGGGCAGGGTCGCGTACGGGAGGGTGGAGGGTGTTTGGGTGGACGAGGGCGGTTAGAAGTGGGCGTGGCAGCGGTCCAGACTCCCGCAAAGCCCCTACTTTTGTCTCCGATTTGGGAGAGAAATCGCGTCCGGACTGCGCTGCAGACCGATACAGGCCCGTGTTGGATGGGTCGTTTGTGCGTAGATGTTCTCGAAACATGGGCTAGCATTACCGATTGCTACTCTTTCTTCGAAAGCTGGAGGTCTCGGTGAATCACTCGATAGTTGACTTGATAGAACCATAACCCTAGCCGTTCTCGTCCTCCCATGAGAAGAGAGCATGCGGGAGGTGCAAGTGTGTCGTCGACACTATAGTTTTGGCCCGACCCGCGTGAGCGTTTGAAAGCGACGTCGATAAGTGATAGGCCCCCCTCCAGCATACTCTTGCCGTCATTTTGGCGCTTTCCTTTAAATATACGCCATTTCTCGGTGAGTGACGGTGAGGGAGTGGGCTGTTGCTAGCGTCTAATTGGGTGTTCAAAAAGAAGTAGCAACCCTTGAGCTCGCCCCATTCCTCCGACTTAGTTCCCCTCGGGTATCGACCACCCACATGTCGAAACCATTGCCTTTGCATGTAGTTGTGCTCGAAACATGGGGTTGCTTCACTGCTTGCTACTCTTCCTTTGAAAGTTGGAAGTCTCGGTGAATCGCTCTAAAGTTGACTTGATTGAACTGTAACCCTAGCCATTCTCGTCCTCCGACGAGAAGAGAGCATTTCGGAGGTACAAGAGTGTCGTCGAGACTATAGTTTTGGTCTGGCCCGCGTGAGCGTTTGAAAGCGTCGTCGTAGGCGATAGATTCCCCTCTAGCATACCCTTCTCATCATTTGGCACTGTCCTTTAAATATATGTCGTTTTCCGGTGGGTGGTGATGAGGGAGTGGGCTCTTGCTAGCTTCTAATTGCGTGTTCGAATACATGTGTCGTCATCCTTGCATGTGTGTGTTGCTTCCTTGGCTTCAATTTCTACTAAAGAGACATCAACGTAGAGGTAGTATGCAAGGATTTATTGGGGATATAGGTTGGACGCAACAAATGGGGTTGACCGAGCACCTACATATTATAGGTTGGGCGAAAGCGAAGTGCCGGAAGGGTCTACAGAGACTACGGGTTGTGTAGGCAGGGTCGATGGAGATCCAACCGAGTGAGATAAATGTTTACTACATGCGAGTAATGGTCTTTGATGATGTAGGCTTGAAAGAGGGCAATGCCGAGCATGGCTTGGAATGTTTGGTCTGGGAAGGATAAATGGGAGCGAGGAAGAACAAGAAGGTTGTGAGAGCACCGTCGACCACATTTAGTAGAAGAGGCGGATGACAGGTGATAGCAAGCAGGTATGACATTACTAGCTTGTCGGGAGGGCGGGGGGATGAGCTCATCGTATGGGATGGAGTAGTGGACAACTATTATCTTGAAGAAAGAGTTGTGTCAAAGGGCAATCACGCGAAAGGACTAACTTGTGGGCCTAAACATATCCATTAGTATAACCTAACAAACAATCTATGCTTTAACCTTTTGGAAACATTTTCTTTCTCTTTCTTGAGCTACTCAATCAACATTCCTTCACGATCTAACTATTCATCCTTTTAGCACAACCACACAATATAGACAGACTGTCATGCAAATCCGAGAAACACTAACAACCAATTGATTCAGACACATAGTTGATAGACATGGGCGATGAGTGGGAAAGCCATTTTGCAATGGACTACTTATGTAAAACGTGACATGAAGTTTTGCATTTGGGAAGGACTGGTCCAGAGATGTTTACGATGTTACTATTAAGTATTAACTAGACTAAACCCGCTAAAGGCGCCAGTTAATACGACTACTCGAATGTTCTATATCCAAATAGATAGTCTTCACTAACCTATTTCTCTCAACATGCACACGTGCCATCTCATCATGTAAACATTCATAGAAAAGACACAACCAAAATTCATGTGCAAAGGCCCACTTTACAAGAAACCATGTTCAAAATAATCAAATAACATGAAAGTATAGTGCAGTTGGATCTCGCCACAATGGGCGGTGTATCGCGTAATCTAGGGTTGGAATTCAAGTCGAGTCAAGCTAGCTCAGTTGGACATGTTAGAGCCCGTTAATATAACGAGTTAGCTCAGCTCGACTCGTTAACTTAAGGAGCTCAAATTCAAACTCGGCTCGACTCGTGTAACTCGCAAGATAGCTCATTTAACTTGTTAAGCTCCTTATAGACGTGAATAACAAAATATACGTATTATGTATGAAATTATTCCAGCAAAATTATATTTGTGGACGCATACTTTCTTTACAAATCAGAGCAATCAACAATTTACACCAAATAAAACACTTGGAACACTTAGCTCACGTCCCTTCTGATAAACGTGCTTAATGAGCTAAACGAGTAACTCGTTAGCTTGGCTCGTTAAACTAATTTTGTTAACAAGGATAGATTTAAACTCGACTCGTTAGTCACGAGTTCGGGTGGATTCAAGTCAAGAGCTACTTGTTATTGCTCACGAGGTACAAGAGTATCCTCAAGAATACGGTAGTGGCCTGGTGAGTGGTTGAAAACACCGCCGATAAGTGAAAGATCCCCCTCTAGCTTACTCTTGTCGTCATTTAGCGCTTTCCTTTTAAATATATGTCATTTTCCGGCGGGTGGTGGTGAGGGAGTGTGCTATTGCTGGCTCCGAAATTACGTGTTCGAAAACATGTGTCGTCATCCTTGCACGCCTAGGGTTGCTTCTTTGCCTTCAGCTTGTACTCAAGCGACATCAACATAGAGGTAGTATGCAAGGGTTTATTGGGGATATAGGTAGGAGACGATGAATGGGGTCCACTGAGTACCTCTATTCTGTAGGTAGGGCGAAAGGAAAGCGCTGGAAGGGTCAACGGAGGCTGCAGGTTGGTTGTATAGGGAGGGTCCAAGAGGATCCAACCCAGTGCAGATAAATGTTCACTAAGTGAGACCGGTGGTCTTTGAAGATCTGGGCTTGAAAGAGGGCAATGCCGAGCATGGCTTAGAATGTTCGGTTTGGGTAGGGTAAATGTGAGGAAGGAAGAACAAGAAGGCGGTGAGAGCACCGTTGACCATAGTTAGTAGAAGATGTGTATGCCAGGTTATAGAAGGCGGGTACAACGGTACTAGCTTGTCGGGGGAGGGGGTAAGGAGCTCCTCGGATGGGAGAGAGTTGGGAGCAATTGTTGTCTTGACGAAAGAGTTGTGGCACAAAGTGATAATGTGGAAGGACTAACTTGTGGACTTGACCTTATGCTTTGTATAACACACAATCTGCGCCTTAACCTTTTGGATTCCTTTTCTTTTATCCTTGTATTTCTTGAGCAACCGGAATTAACATTCCTTCACGATCTCACTATTCATCCTTTTCGCACAACAAAAAAATATAAACAGACTGTCATGCAAATCCTAGAAACACTAACAACCAAATGATTCATATACGTAGTTGATAGACATGGATGATGAGCGAGCAAACCATTTTGGAATTGGAATGGACAAGCTTGTGTAAACCATGATCTGAAGTTTTTCTTTTTGGGAAGGAGTGATACTGTTAACTAGGCTAAACTTGCTAAATGTGTCACTTAATAAGACAATTTCAATCATATATGCATGTTTAGTCCGGAGAGGGTCAATGGGGTGCGACCGTGCGAGGTGGTGAGAAAACCGCCGACTGCAAATTAGTAGAAGGAGGTTACTGCATTGTTTGGCTTCATATACCGAGTGGATAGACATGAATGGCGAGTGAGCAGACATACTGGAATGCCTGACTTGCTCGTGTGAACCACGGTTCGAAGATTTTTTTTTGTCCTCCTTGAAAATGAGACATACGGAGATATTTATGGCGCTATTAACTCCTTGATTAGGACCAGTGATTAGTTCTGACCCAGTGATATGACGCTTGATTGACCTCCACGCACACAACATAAGCTTGAGACCGCGCTTCTCCACGGCTCAGTGCAAAGCTTGCACTCAACCGCAGTTCACACCTGACCTGTGAAAGGACGAGGGAGGGAGGGAGCAGAGGCAACAAGGGTGCATCTCGTAGGCAGAGCACGTCACTTGCTTTGCCGGGTAGACAGGGAGACGTTTTCCCCTGCGCGCAAACCAACTAACCGTCTGGTCTGGTGGAGCGTCACACGTGTTACTTCCCGCCGGGTTTGCTATTCGTGTGTCCTCGCCGGAGCCCGGACGATCACCTCGGTTGGGTGTCGTGCTGGCAGCGGAATGGATGAGTGCATGGCGGTAACGGTCACCAAACCAGGTGCAGGGGCTGTTGGAAATATTAACATTTTTTCAATTATTCTATTCCACGGGTAAACATTAAACATGACAAATATGGTATGCATCTCATATCGATACCTAAGCATATTAGCACGTACATAACATAAAAGCAAACCATCTATGAGCAGCACATATATGGCTAGTACAAGTACGAGTAAATGAGGGATGAACATATCATACCCTCCGGTTGGCCAGGCCAACGCGGCGGCGGCAGTAGCAACCTCGGCGTCGTCCGTGGCCTTCTTGTTGGCGGCAGCGGCGACGACCATGGTGTCGATGCAGGGGAAGTAGTGGAAGTAGAGGTGGACGGAGCTGGGGACGGATCGGGAGCAGTCGTGTCGAGACGCTCTCCAAAAACTTTATTGCCGTTATCCCGGGCAGGATCTCGAACGACAGGGTTCTGGAGGCACCTGCTCTCCCGACCAACCGTGCACGCGGTCGTCTGGATGGGGTCACCGAAGGCAGCACAGAGTGAGGAACAATAGATGACGGCTAGGTTTATGCGAGAGAGAGTGAGTGAACCGAATTAGGCCACTCGACTCGCCAGAGCCTTCTTATATAGTCCGTCAGGTAGATAGTCGTGGGCCTGGGCGGAAGCCCACGACCGAGTCGACGCACTCCCGGGAAGGGAGTCGTCATTCTCGGAGAAGGGTCGCACACCCGCGAACGGAGTCGACGAATCCCGGGAACACAAGCCAGCCCAAGTCCAACGTCTCGGACAATGGCCCACCTGTTAGCGACTCATTAATTAATCCCTGATTAATTAATTAATTCGTTTCTGAGCGGCAAAAATAAGCTTCGACTTGGCTCATTCCCGAAACCTGCGGCGCGCGCGCATCCTGGCGAGGCGGGCGGCGGAGGAGGTGGAGGAGCGCGCGTGTACTGCTCCTCTTCCCAAACTCCCAATGGCAAGTGATAGAGCAGCCCTTATAAAAAAGGGTCTCAACTCTCCTCAGCTAGCAAGATGGGATTAAGCTTCCCACCACCTGTCATATTATACATGGGCCTCAAGATTAACCAGGAATCATTGTTCACATGGGCCCAAAGCACATCTATGGTTCAACAATCCCCCACCAGATCTTGAGGCACATAAGTTTATCAACACATCCAAACAATGTTTGATATATCAAAAATTTCAGTGGAGACTGCTAAGTTGAACTTCCGCCTAGAGCAGCAGGATTAGACTTCTTCACAACTGAACAATGGACTATGCCTTGAATTGTTAGCTTGGCGTGCAGAAGTTCGCCTATTGTCAGCTAATATGTGGCTACCGAAGGCTAAACCCCACGGGTGGAGCTTATTAGTCATACTCTGTACCTTCTCATGAGCTTCTTAGAGATTACCCAATCTCATAGACTGTGACCAGCAGTCGGGCTCACATAGGTGTGTCCCTTCAAAGAATTCTCTGTAGATTAGGATCTTGCTTACATAAGCTTTGGAACACATTAAGACAAAAGTCATCCTGCCTTACAGAATTGAGAGTATTAGTGCATGTCCAATGGAATGGGTTAATTAATGATACTCTCCTCAGTTGACTGCTGGATTGTTTTTCCAGGTCCTAATTCACGGGATCTCCGATCATATAGGTTGGGTTATCCCCATGACAACTTACGTGGGTCTCATACCCGTCTCCCTCAATGCATTTTCTATCACAATCCGTGATAGCCCTTTCGTAAAAGGTCTGCCAGATTCTTAGCCGTCTAGATATAATCCAACTCTATTACTCTAGAGTTTCTTGATTTTCTAACAGATTTCAATCTTCTTCTTATGTGCTTTGTGGATTTCATGTTATCCTTTGAACTCTTAGCCTTGGCAATCACCGTTTGATTGTCATAGTTCATAAGGACAACGGCTCTGGTTTATCAACCACCGGCAAATCCATCAAAAGCTCTCGAAGCCATTCTACTTCGACGCATGATGTGTCTAATGCTGTGAGTTATGCTTTCATAGTCGATCTGGTTAAGATCATCTGCTTGCAAGACTTCCAGGAACAACACCACCACCAAGTGTGAACACATGTCCACTTGTGGCTTTCATCTCATCAACATCAGATATCCAATTCAAATCACTATACCCCTCAAGTACCGTCAGGTACCCAAAATAGTGAATTCCATAGTTCGTAGTACCTTGCAAGTAATACATCACTCGCTCAACAACATGCCAATGCACATCTCCCGGATTGGAAACAAACCGGGTCAGTTTGCACACAGCAAATGAGATGTCAGGACGAGTAGCACATGCTAGACACATTAGTGAACCAACCACTTGAGAATATCTCAATTGATCTACAGCCATGCCTTCGAACTTCCGAATCCGCACGCTAGGATCATATGGTGTTGCAAAAGGTTTGCAGTCCGAATATCCAAAACGGCTCAAAATCTTCTCAACATAGTGGGATTGCAAAAGTGTAATTCCACCCTCAAAATTTCTTAGTAACTTGATGTTCAAGATTACATCAGCCACACCTAGGTCTTTCATCTCAAAGTTATGAGATAGAAAAGCCTTGACCCTCCTCAATCATTACAAGAAATATGTCAACTTGTGACCAGCACTATTAGTCACTGAATGGTCACTGTTTTTAATTTGTGACCTTTTTGTGACCAAAAACATAAGGTCAAAAGCTGGCGGTCGTAAACTGACTATAGCGACCTTTCTTCTGGATTGGTCGTGGACGTTTATGACCAAAATACGTCTATTGTGGCGTTTTGGTCACTAGCAACCTCCCCAGGCCACGTAGGCATCCAGCGTGGCAATCTGATGTGGCATAAGATTCAGCCCGGTCCAATTCAGCGTTTTACATGGGCCGAGCCCATTAATTCAGCCTTTTATTTTTTTTCCTTGTTAATTCTGGTCGGCTTCATGGGCCAAGCCCAACGTTGTAGCCTTTTTTATTGTTGGCCCATGGCCTTTTATTATTTATTGCTTTTCTGTTTTCAGCCATTATATATTCAAGCTGGTCCCACTTGTCATGATCATCTCTCAAATTGGTCCCACATGTCAGAAATGTACAAAATTGACAGATTATTTCATAAGTGGACCCATTGGTCAAGTTTCCATTTCACAAGTTTTCAGATCACATACATAATCAAAAAGAATCATCAAATATACCACTAAATAAATCTATTACAATCTTTACAACACATATATGCTACAATATGCTACTCTTCACTAAGTAGAACTTGACGGCTTCACACTTCACGGCTTCACACTTGCTTCATACTTCACGGCTTCACACTTGAGCATCTATAAGAGAGGAACAACCACAAATTTAAATCTCAAAATTTAAATCTGTATAGGCCATATGCAGAAGCAGTTCAAAGTTGAAACAACATCAATTAAACACACGCGCACAGAAACATAGGAGTCAAAATATAGTATAGGACCAGGACAAGGAAACTCCTGTTATCAAATCAACACACAGCTTGTAGCAAAACAGCACAGAAACATGTGGATATCTCATGTGAGCATCATGTTGTGGTTTTATTAAACAATGATATAGCAACAGAATACAATATCTTCAATGCAAACCAGCAAGAGAATTGCTCCTGCTAGCTGCTGTTGCTGCCACAAAACGCATGACACATTAGTTGCAGTACAAGCTATGGATCTGGATTCTGGACTGAGATCCAACACGACGTATGTACAATGAAGTGCAGATATGCAACTAGCAGGAAATCTAAGTGAACATGGTTTGTACTTCTCACATAAATCTTTACTCTTGTAAATTCAAAGCTATGTTTGATCCCAGACGACATGAGCTGATGATTATAATGTATGACACCCTACTGAAGCAACAAACAACTCCTGACTTATTACTACAAAGAAAATAGTTCTTCCCAAGCCTCCATTTTAACAATGTATAAATCTGAGTGAATAGATGTACTCTAGAGCTATGCTGGAACCACTAGTAGAGTAAACAAACAGAGTCCATCGAAAATCTGGCAACAGCGGATGTACTGTACTGATAACATTAGACTAGAACTAAGAGCCTCAGAGATCTTGGTGGTTAAGATCATAAAGTGGGATAAACCCATTAAGAGTAGCAAATATTTTGATAACATCACAGGCTCAAAGGAAAATAAACACCAGCAACTATTGAATGAATTAAAACCCAAAATAGAGCAAAATCTCTTAAAGAGCACAAAATGGCATGGTCTGTGAGAAGTAGCTGGTTGTGATAATTATGAAGTATCAGTGGGAATCCGAATGATTTTCTTCATCACGTAGAAGCATGCAAAAGACCCAATATAACACAAAGAGCAACAAGGTTGCGACCAACACAAGGAGTGCATGTACGGCCAGTCATAAAGCGGTGCAAATGTAATACAGGAGATGCCATCGTCCATCAGAAGTAGATGGCTACACTAATCATGAAATATCAGTGGGAATCCGAATGATTTTCTTCATCACCTGGAATCATGCAGTTCAACCCAACAGAACACAATGAGCAATAAGGTTCATAACCAATGAAGGAATGCATGTACAGTCAATCTAAAGCAGTAAAAATGTGCAAATGTACTTCAGGAGATGGCGTGACCCGTCGATTTTCTTCATCACCCAGGTAATGCACATCTCATCAGCCAACAGAACACAAAAAAGAGGATACAAAAATTACTGCTAAGAGGTTTGCAAAAAATCAAAGGAAAGTATTTGCTCAATAATAAAGGAGTACATATGTAGTCCAAGAGATGGCATCATCCGTCAGAAGTATCTGGTTGTAATAATCATGAAAATCAGTGGGAATCCGAATGATTTTCTTTATCACCCAGATCATGCACATCTCAGCCAGCAGAACATCACAAGTAACATATGTAAAACAATAATTCTGAGCATGAGCAAACAAAATTCTTCACAGTACTATAAAGCATGAACTGTGACTGGTTTCTAAAATCCATGGGAATCATCATAAACATTTTTATAATGCAGACCAAATGATTTACCACCAGGAGAGTTTATATGACAAAAGCTGAAGGCGTATCTATTAGAGTACCAGCAAATCAGACTGAACTTTCATGGAATGATTAGTATAACTAGACCCATTTTAGTTTAGCATTACATAAAAGACTAGTAGCAGTCGCACAGGCAACTATGGAGCACTGAAGAAACTTGACAGGGAAACAGCATACCCTGATGGTGCCCAGGCTGCAGCCTCAAAACCCTGCAAAACCACAAGCGACGTCAACATCAAACACACATATAAGAAGCACGCCGAGATCTAGAAGGCCATGTGCATGCCTGAAGGTACAACACCACCATGAAACGCCGGGACGATGGAGGAGCAATGGAAGGGAGGGAGAAGGGAAGGGGCGGAGTACCTGCGGTGGGGCTGACGCGGCGGGGCGCGACGACCCGCTAGCTGGCGATCCAGAAGTGGCCGTGCGGGAGCAGGCTGCACCCTTCCCCGCCGAGGCCCTGCACGCGCGCAAACACAACGAACACCCGTCAGCCTCCGCCACCATACCGCCGCATGCAGATTTGAGGGGCGTGAGGCGCCGCTCACCTTGGAGAAGGGCGCGGTGTAGAGGAGCGCCGCCATGAGCGCCACCGCCACGGCCAGCAGTGGCAGCACCCGGCCAGTCCCAGCCGCCATCGCTCGTCAACTCCCTCTCCTCCTCTGCGTCTGCGTGCAGCGGCGAGAGTCCAGTCCCCATACGGGCGGGGCTGGCGACGGGAAGCTGTGGCGGCATCGATCTGGATCGGATCGAGATCTAAGGGCAGCGGCTGTGGGTGTGTGGAATCCAGGAGAGTGAGTGGAAGGGGAGCCGGAGGAGGTGGGGATCCGGCTCGTGGAGGAGAGCGAGTGGAGGGGGACGACGGTGTTGGGCAGAATCGATGGGGGCGGCGGCGCACGGAGGAGGGCGCGACTAGGGTTTGGACGAGTGGAGAGGCAGCTGCGCTGATTTGGGAGGGGGATGAGAGGGATGAGGGGTAGAGGGGGTGGGGGAAGAGGGCTGCCGTCGGATCCGGGCCTATCCAACGGTGGTCGGGCATGATCCGTGTGAGGTGCTCGTGGACCAATCAGAATGCAATAAAGGCCTTGATGACTTTATGACCATATAAATAGGTCGTAATTGATTAAAAATAAGTTTTTTTGCAGGAGAAAAGCATTTTTCATTGTTGAGGTATAAAAAATAGTTTTGTTGTGACGAACCTACCAACTCTATGTATTAGACCAAATTTTATGTATAATTGACCAAATGATTTATGTAAAATGCTTTTGATCCATGAGAAAATCATTTTCCATTTTTTGAGTGCCCAAAATGAGTTTTTTTGTGAAGAACCTACCAAATATTTTTTGCAAAATTGTACCAAATAAATTTTCTTAAATACTAGGCCATATTTAATATACAATTGATCAAATGGTTGGGTGTCAAAAAATTTGATCCACCTCTCGTGAAAAAGACAAATTTCCGCCGATTCAGTAGGAAGCGAGTCAAATTTGAACTGGAGCTGCCTCATAGTTTGCTCTTTATTTTTTCCAAAAATCATTTCTAGTTACATAAGTACCTATTTAATCAGAGAAACATCAAAAGTTTTGCAAGATTCAACCACTAGCTAGGAACGGTCATTCCCACCATTTTGACTGCATTTTTAAACGGACATAAAAAATTCAAAAAAAATCAAAAAAATGGGAAACCTTCGCATTGTGTCATTATATGTGGCCAAGTTCCCAGGAAAAATAACAAACTTGTAATAAAGCAATTATTTTATAAAAGTATTCTCAGAAACGAGCTATCACGTGTGAAGATCAATGGCTTTCAAGCAAAATGATCAATCTTATGGCCACATTCATGGCATAGTTTGTTCAAATGATCTCATATTGTGCACAAGGGTGCATATTAGAATGACAAACAATGTTGCTTAAGGGAGTTTTCATTTTCTTTGGACGAAAAATCATTTTTCATTTTTTGAGTGCCCGAAATGAGGTTTTTTTGTGAAGGACCTCCCAAATAATTGTTGCAAAATTGGACCAAATCAATTTTCTAAAATACTAGGCCATATTTAATGCACAATTGACCAAATGGTTGGGTGTAAAAAGTTTTGATCCACCTCTCGTGAAAAAGACAAATTTCTGCCGATTCAGTTGGAAGCGGGTCAAATTTGAACTGTAGCTGCCTTGTAGTTTGCTCTTTATTTTTTAGAAAAATCATTTCTAGGTACATAAGTATCTATTTAATCAGAGAAACACCAAAAAAATTCCAAGATTCAACCATTAGCTAGGAACAGTCATTCCTGCCGTTTTGACCGCATTTTGAAACGGGCATAAAAAATTAAAAAAAAATCAAAAAATTGGGAAACCTTCGCATTGCGTCATTATATGTGACCAAGTTTCCAGGAAAAATAATAAACTTGTAATACGGAAATTATTTTAAAAAGTGTTCTCAGAAACGAGTTATCAGGTGTGAAGATTCTTGGCTTTCAAGCCAAATGATCAATCTTATGGCCACATTTATGGCATAGTTTGTTCAAATGATCTCGTATTGTGCACAAGGGTGCATATTGGAATTAAAAACAATGTTGCTTAAGGGAGTTTTCATTTTCTTTGGATGAAACATTCATTTTCCATTTTTCAAGTCCCCGAAATGAGGTTTTTTTGTGAAGGACCTCCCAAATAATTGTTGAAAAATTGGACCAAATCATTTTTATTAAATACTAGGCCATATTTAGTGCACAATTGACCAAATGGTTGGGTGTAAAAAGTTTTGATCCACCTCTCGTGAAAAAGACAAATTTCCGCCGATTCAGCTAGAAGCGGGTCAAATTTGAACTGTAGCTGCCTTGTAGTTTGATCTTTATTTTTTCCAAAAATCATTTCTAGGTACATAAGTATCTATTTAATCAGAGAAATATCAAAAAAATTCCAAGATTCAACCACTAGCTAGGAACGGTCATTCCCGCCGTTTTGGCCGCATTTTGAAACGGGCATAAACAATTCAAAAAAATCAAAAAATTGGAAAACCTTCGCATTATGTCATTATATGTGGCCAAGTTTCAAGGAAAAATAATAAACTTGTAATACGGAAATTGTTTTAAAAAAGTGTTCTCAGAAACGAGCTATCATGCGTGAAGATTCATGACTTTCAAGCCAAATGATCAATATTATGGCCACATTCATGGCATAGTTTGTTCAAATGACCTCATATCATGCACAAGGGTGCATGTTTCAATGACAAACAATGTTGCCTAAGGAACTTTTCATTTTCTTTGGATGAAAAATTCATTTTCCATTTTTTGAGTATCAAAAATGAGTTTTTTTGTGAAGGGCCTACCATATATTTGTTGCAAAATTGGATCTAATAAATTTTATAAAATACTAGGTCATATATAATGCACAATTGACAAAATGGTTGGGTGTCAAAAGTTTTGATCCACCTCTGGTGAAAAAGACAAATTCCCGTCGATTCAGCTGGAAGCGGGTCAAATTTGAATTGCAGGTGCCTCATAGTTTGCTCTTTATTTTTTCCAAAAATCATTTCCAGGTAAATAAGTATCTATTTAATCAGAAATACATGGTTTGATGGCGAGACATCGAGGTTTGGACGGTGGCCGAGGGCCCCAATTCTAGAGCGCATACGCTCGCATGCCGCCACGTGGTCACCGCGTGACCGTGGCGTTGCCATGCGTTCTGGGCGGCCTAGGCATGTCTAGTGGGTTGGGAACTCCGCAGGTAGGTGCTAGGAAGAAAATTATAACATAATATTCTCATGAGGAGACCGAACTATGCTCAAACATGAATTAGCAGCCAAGTGTTTGATTAGTGGTACGGGAAATGCACATGGACAATGGGCGTGAGTTTTGGCTGAGGATGATCATATACTAAGAAGAATGTCTTCACAATTTTTTAGGGAAATCAAGAATATATAAATAACACTTACTTCACAAAGTGCTGATTTGAACAGAATAGGAAAATGAATATTGTTGAGTTATTTTTGAACTAGGCAAGGAATGTTTTTGACATATTTGATGAAGATATGATCCAAACAATTTATGAGAAATTTTTGGGAATTTTTGGAATAACAGAAATATAGGTTGCTTCACAACCTAGGGCAAAAATTGACACATGGACATGACACATAGGCAAAACTGATGAGATGGCGCCTAGTCATCACAACCCACCACAATCTACAAGGCTATGACCATCTATATTGCTCGTTAACAATTAGAAATAAGGCAGCGGACTAGCCCTGTTTGCTTTGTGACCATTTCGTGTAAGGAAATTATGACCTTTCCAACCAAAATGGTCGCAATGGTTTAGGGTTTGGAGCCCCCCGAACAGCTTTTGACCAATTGGTCTTAAATGGTCATAGATCTATGACCAATTCTTCCAGGGTCACTGACAGAAGGTCACTAGTTGACATATTTCTTGTAGTGAATGATCTTGAGGTGGGTCCCAAATATCAGTATGTCATCGACATACAGACACAATATAACTCCTTGGCCCCACCATAGCGATAGTATACACATTTGTCAGCTTCGTTAACAACAAAGCCCACAGATGTCAAAGTAGTGTTCAACTTCTCATGCCATTGCTTAGGCGCTTGTTTCAGGCCATACAGAGATTTCACTAGCTTGCACACATTTCTTTGCTGACCATTTACTACAAAGCCATCTTGTTGTTGCATGTAAATTTCCTCGTCTAGCTCTCCGTTAAGGAAAGCCGTCTTAACGTTCATCTGATGAACGAGAAGACCATGTGAGGCAGCCAAAGCGAGTAACACTCAAATGGTTGTCAGTCTAGCCACAGGTGAGTAAGTGTCAAAGAAATCCTCTTCATCTTTCTGGGTATAACCCTTGGCCACAAGCCTAGCCTTGTACTTCTCAATAGTACCATCGGGCCTAAGCTTCCTTTTGAACACCCACTTACAACCCAATGGTTGGCACCATGAGGACGATCAGTGATCTCCCAAGTCTCGTTAGCCAAGCTGGAATCCATCTCGCTAAGGACCACATCCTTCCAGTAGTCAGCATCCAAAGATGCATAACCTTTTGAAATGCAACTGGGAGTGTCATCCTACACGAGGTACATGAGAAAATCATCACCAAAAGACTTTGCAGTCCTTTGTCTCTTGCTCCTAACAGGAGCTTCCTCGTCATCCTCCGTGGAACTCTCATCACTTTTATGTTCATAATACTCCATCGGAATGGCTGGTTCAGCAGTCTCATCAGATTCCAGTCTAGAAGTGTTTTGCATATCTCTCATGGGAAAATATCGTCCAAGAATGTAGCATCCCTAGACTCCATGATCATACCGACCTTCACGCCGTGTACATCAGATTTCACCACTAGAAATCTATAGCCAATGCTATGCTTGGCATAGCCAAGAAAAACGCAGTCCACAGTCTTTGGCCCCAACTTGCGCTTTTTGGTTATCAGCATGTTGACTTTAGCCAAGCAGGCCCAAGTGCGTAAGTAAGAAAGTATAGTTCTTTTCTTTTCCCATTGCTCATAGGGAGTAGTCTCATTATCCTTTATGGGAACTTTATTCAGGACATGACATGATGTCAATACAGCCTCCCCCCACCATGCCTTGGAAAACCCGATGTATCTAACATGGCGTTAACCAAATTAGTTAGAGTACGGTTTTTTCGTTCAGCAACCCCATTTGACTGAGTGAGTAGGGAGGCAACCTCTCATGAATAATACCATGTTCCACGCAGAATAAATAAAACTCATTAAAAAAGTACTCTCCACCACGATCAGACCGGACTCGTTTTATTTTCTTCTCAAGTTGGTTCTCAACTTCAGCCTTATAGACTTCAAAGTAGTGTAGAGCCTCATCCTTAGTATTTAACAAATACACATAGCAGAATTTAGTGGAATCATCAATCAGAGTCATGAGTATTTCATTCCACCTTTAGTCAACACACCATTCATCTCATAGAGATCTGAATGTATGAGCTATAATGGTGCCAGGTGTCTCTTCTTCGTATGCTTCTGAGGCTTACGAGGTTGCTTAGCTTGCACACACGCATGGCACTTAGAGCCTTTGGATAAAGTGAAACTCGGGATTAAATCCATCTTGGCTAGCCGCGTCATACAACCCAAATTTATATGACAAAGACGTGAATGCGAAACCTCAGATTCATTCACATTAGAATGAATTTGGTTCACGACTTTATTATAGAAATCCTCCAGGGAAAGGTGGAAAAAACCACCACAATCATATCATTTTCCAACAAATAGTCCATACCGAGACATGGCTACTTCGTTAGACTCAAATACTAACTTAAACCCTTATTTACATAGACGAGAGCCACTAACGAGATTCTTCTTGATGGCAGGGACATGCTGCACGTTCTTCAGTTGCATGATCTTTCCTGAAGTAAACTGCAGATCTACCATGCCAACAACATGAACAGAAGCATGCGAGCCATTCCCCATCAGGACGGAACAATCTCGTGCGACCTGGTAGGAGGAAAACAAAGACACATTAGCACATACGTGAATATTGGCCTCAGTGTCAACCCACCAATCGGTGGACTGACAAACTGAAAGTATGGTAAACAGATTACCATAAGCAGATGCCGCATCATTGTTGCTCAGAATGGCATTAATAGACTTGGAGTCCTGTCCTGACTTCTTGTACTTGTTTGGGCACTTGTTTGCCCAATGTTCCTCTGAACCACAAGTAAAGCACCCATCTCTCCTTCTGTCTTTCTTCTTGCCCTTCTTCTTAAAGGTAGTATTCTGCTGGATAGAGTTCTTTCCCTTGAACTTGTGGAAGTTCTTCTACACCACATTGGCGCTAGAAGAACCCTCTGTACCCTTCACGTGTGTGTCCTTTTCTCTCGAGTTCTGCTCAACACTGAGATGATCGATGACATCCTCAACAGAGAATTCACGTCTCAAGTGCTTGAGAGAAGTAGCAAAGTTTCTCCAACTAGGAGGGAGTTTTGCAATAATGCAACCCGCGAAAAACTTGTCCGGTAACTCACACTTCAAGAGCTGCAGCTCCTTAGCAATGCACTGTATCTCATGAGTCTGGTCCAATACAGGACGGTTATCAACCATCATGTAATCATGGAACTGCTCTATGGCATATAGCTCACTACTAGCATCGGTTGTGCCGAATTTGACTTCGAGCACGTCCCACAAGTTTTTGGCAACCCACATATGAATACATGCATCAACCAACTTGTCTCCAATCACACTCAGAGCTGCTCCCACAAAGATTGTGGTTGCCTCCCTAAAGCCACAAGGTGGTCCTTGTCTGCCAACGCTTAAAATGCGTCCTGGTAAACTTTTCCGGTTTCAAAGTAGCAGCAAAGCCTTGAATCAAAAAGTGCCTAAAATAAGGTTTTTGGATTATTGGAAATATTAGCACTTCTCCAATTAGACTAATCCACGAGTAAACAGTAAGCATGGCAAATACTGTATGCATCTCATACCGATACCTAAGCATACTAGAACGTAGTGGAAGCAGAGGCCGACGAAGCGGGAGCAGTCGCGTCAAGACGCTCCCCAAAAACCTTATTGTCGTTCTCCCGGGCAGGATCTCGCTCGGCTCATTCTCGCAACCCGCGGCGCGCCTCCTGGCGAGGTGGGTGGTGGAGGAGGAGCGCGCATGTACCACTTCTATTTCCAAGCTCCCAATGGCAAGTGGTAGAGCAGCCCTTATAAAGGGGTCTCAACTCTCCTCAACTAGCAAAGTGGGACTAAACTTCCTACCACATGCCATATAGTACATGAGCCTCAAGATTAAACAGGAATCATTATTCATATGGGCCTAAAGCCTATCTATGATTCAACAGATGCAGCGCATGTGCCCGTGGCTTGGAGGAGTGATGAGTTACCATGCGGGCTAGCGCTACAGTTCGCCGGCATGCAACCGGCGTTCTTCACCTCGGCACCGATCAATACCGACGGTCGAAGGAAAGAAAAGGAGGGCCGTCGACCGGAGCCTTCCTTTCCTGGCCCGGGCTCTCGCCCGTCTGACTTTGACCTTAATGGTGGCTGGATGATAGATATGTCGTTGCCGGATCGAGCACGAGAGAGAGAGAGGAAGACAAGCTAACGAACGAGAGAGAGGGAGGAATTTTGCGCTGTGCAACTTCACAACTTTTCTGCGTTTTTTTCCTTCTTGTTATTCTGTTACAACAGAAGCCACCCCAGCTCGCTCACTCCCGGCGGGATCGCCACGATCCGTGATGGCCGCGCCATCCCACGACCGCGTATCATAGCGATCGAGTCCCACCAGGAGAGGAGCCAGGGTATAAGGAAAAGCAAGAGAACGTCGAGGAGATCATGCGTACGTGCACTGGACTCCCACGGCTACGTGCATGTGCTGGTCACATCACCACGCACACACATTATTCATACAGAAAAGCAAAACCTAGACTACACAACCATGCAACGAGCGAGCTTAAGCCAACACTTCTCCCCCTTAAGCTCGGAGTGCTTTGCTGATCTCCATGACCCCGAGCTTCTGCCGCATCTCCACGAAACGAACACGCCCGAGCGCCTTGGTCAGCACATCAGCCAGCTGGTAGTCTGTTCGGACATGATCGACCTCCACCTGATCTTGCTCAATGCACTCTCTGATGAAATGGTATTTGACATCTATGTGCTTGCTGCGATCATGGTGGACAGGATTCTTTGCCAAAGCAATGGCTGATTTGTTGTCGACCAAGAGTTTGAACTTAGTTGGCTCTTCTCCTTTCATCTCACAAAGAAGTCTGCTCAGCCAAAGGCCCTGACAGGTTGCCACCGCGGCAGCCACATACTCGGCCTCACATGAGCTGACTGCCACTACCTTTTGTTTCTGAGATGTCCAAGAGATGGGGTTCTCTCCAAGAACACATTGCCTGATGTGCTCTTGCGATCTCCCTGATCACCTCCATGATCACTGTCGCTGTACCCCAGCAGCACGCCACTTCCTCCACGCACATAACGGCAGCCATAGTTTAGAGTTCCCTGAATGTATCTGAGAATTTGTTTCACTGCCGCCCAGTGTGTTGTGGTTGGCCTCTCCATAAATCTGCTGACAATGCCAACAACGTATGTGATATCTGGTCTTGTGTGCACCAGGTATCTCAGGCTTCCAATTACGCTGCGGTACAGGGATTGATCTACAGCCCTGCCTTCATCTTCTTTCTTTAGTTTCAGCCTGCACTCCATGGGTGTCTGACTCTGGTTGCAGTCACTCATTCCTGCCAGCTCCAGAATCTTTTCTGCATAGCCATGCTGACTCAAGGTAATTGCTCCCTCAGTTTGCGCTACTTCAATGCCCAGGTAGTAGCTGAGTAGTCCAAGATCAGTCATCTTGAAAAGTTTCTGCATTTGTTCCTTGAACTCCAGTATGTGAGCTGCATCAGTGCCTGTGATGATGAGATCATCGACGTACACACCCACAATCAGAAACGAGTGTGCGTTGCCGCGTCTGTAGACCACATGCTCCAGCGGGCTTCTGCTGAAACCGAGTGCGCCGAGGGTGTGATCCAGTTTGGCATACCATGCCCTCGGGGCTTGCCGCAAACCATAGAGGGCCTTGCTCAGTTCCAGAACATGAGATTCCTTCCCAGCTACTGTGTATCCTGGTGGCTGTGACACATACACCTCTTCGCCCAGCTCTCCGTTGAGAAATGCAGACTTGACGTCCATATGGTGTACTTCCCATCCAGAGTGCGCGGCCAGAGCCAGGAACAAGCGCACCGTCTCCATGCGTGCCACGGGCGCAAACACTTCTTCGAAGTCTATCCCTTCTCTCTGAGCGTATCCCTTTGCGACTAGACGAGCCTTGTGCTTGAGAATCTTTCCTTCTGGATCACGCTTGACCTTGTAAACCCACTTGAGGCCGATTGCCTTGTGCCCTTGAGGGAGCGAGGTCAGCTCCCAGGTGCCGCTCTCGGTGACTGAATCCATCTTAGCATCCATAGCATGCTTCCATGCCGCGTCCTCAAGTGCATCAGCAATGTTGGCCGGTTCCTCGTCACTCAACAGACACTGCTCCATTGCCTCGCGTACGGCCTCCCCCTCTGTCTCATCCATGATGCATGAGATGCGACGATAACGGATGTCGCTGGTGTCCACATCTCTGCGGTTTTTGTCGTGACTGGGTGGAGTCGCCCAGCGAATGTCTCTGCCAAGAGTGCTGGGCGTGGTCGTTGTGGACGCAGACGCCGCGGGCGTGCTCGCCGCGGGTGTGCCAACTGATGCAGGGATCGGGGTCGATGGTGATGGAGGTGCTGGTGGTGTCGTGCTCCGTGGCGTTGGGGACGCCGTATCCATCCCAGTGTCCCGCTCCTAGGTGCCGTGCTCCATGGTGTAGACCACGGTGAACGTCGCCGGCGCCGGTGCGTCCGCAGCCGCGCCTTGAGTTCGCCACGCCGGGGGCCTGTTTTCTTCAAAGATTGCATCACGAGTTACTCGTACCTTGTTGGCTGCAGGATCATAGACGCGATATGCCTTGGACCCATCTTCGTACCCGACGAACACCATTGGCGTCGAGCGATCGCTCAGCTTGGAGATGCCTGGCCCGACGCTCTTGACATGCACCGTGCACCCGAACGTGCGCAGGTGGTGCACCGCGGGCTTACGGCCGTGCCACGCCTCGTAAGGAGTGACACCATCGAGGCTCCTGGTCGGCGCGCGATTCAGAAGATACACCGCCGTTCGCACGGCCTCTCCCCAGAACAGCGCCGGCATGCCCATGCTCTTCATCATGCACCGTGCCATCTCCACCACCGTCTGGTTTCGACGCTCGACCACCCCATTCTGTTGTGGGGAGTACGGTGCAGTAGTGTAGTGTTGGATGCCACGCTGCTCACAGTAGCCTCTGAATTCGGTGGAGTTGAACTCGCCGCCGTGGTCTGACCTGAATGCCAGTAGCTTGCACTGGCCCTTCGCCTCCGCCGTGGCCTGGATCTTTCTGAAGCGCTCGTACGCCTCGTCTTTGGATTTCAGAAGCTCAAGCCACATATATCGACTGAAATCATCGACTACCAGCAAGAAGTACATGTTGCCTCCCGGCGTTGTGGGCTCGATGGGGCCGCAGAGATCGGTGTGAACGAGCTCCAGGCCGCGCTCTACACGGTGCGCGCTGGCCTGTGGGAACGGCGTGCGGTGCTGCTTTCCCAAAGCACAGCCGTCGCAGTACTCCTCCACACGATCAATCACGGGCATGCCCCGCACCATCTCCTTGGATCCCATGGCCCGGAGCGCTCAAAAGTGAAGATGCCCCATGCGTGTGTGCCATCGCCAAGCCTCGTCATCCCCGACTGCCATCAGGCACGCCGGCGTGTCCAACGCGAGGGAGCCCATGTACAGACGGTTGTTGGACCGCCCGATGCGCGCCAGGACGCCCCCCGACGGGTCTCGTATGGACATCACGCCGTCTCTGATGTCGATGACACAGCCGGCCTCATCGAGTTGCCCGGCGGAGACGATGTTGGTGCGCAGGCTTGGGATGAAGAATACACCGGTGAGGGCGCGGTGGCCGCCGCTCTGGCAGCGGAATACCACCGAGCCGCGACCACGTATCGCCACTACCGATCCATCGCCGAACCTCACTGTGCCGCGGACGGTCTCGTCCAGCGCCGAGAACACGTGCCTGTCGCCCGTCATGTGGCTGCTGGCCCCGGTGTCAAAGAACCACACGCCGTCTGGAGACGGCACGGGCAGGACCTTTTCCTCGTTGAGGTACACCTCCTGGGGCGCTACGAGTTGTGATGAGGTGATGGTGGTGACCACGGCCATGTAGAGGCCTTGATCATGCTCTGCGTCGGCCTGTGCCAGGTTCACTTGCTCCGGCTTGCCCTTCTGCTCCTGCTCGCGGAGCCATGTGCGGCACTCCTTCTTCCAATGCCCCGGAATACCGCAATGGTGACACTTGCCCTTTTTCCTCTTGCCACTGGATCCGCCGGAGCCGCCTGCTCCGGCGTTGCCCGGCACGGACTTGCCACCGCCTTGCCCCTTGGGCTTAGCAGGCCACTTACCCTTTCCGGTGTGGCCGCCGCCACCGCCGCCTGACGACAACCCTCCGCCGCCGCCCACCTTCTCGCGGGCCAGCCACTCCTCATGAGTGAGCAAGAGGCGCCCGGCGTTCTGCGCTCCGTCGTCGAGCTCGTAATGGTCCTCGCAGGCGGAGAGGCGGCCGACAAGCTCCTCGGTGGTCATGGTTTTCAGATCAATGAGAGACTTGATCGCCATGGCCATCGGGCGGTACCGCCGCGGCACCACGCGGAGGAATTTCTGGACCGCCTTGTGCTCGGTGACCGGGTCGCCGTACAGCTCCAGGTCGGCGATGAGAGCAGACAGCCGCAGCCCGAAATCCTCGATGGACTCCCCATCCTTGAACCGGAGATCCTCGAATTCTCGCCGGCGCACCTGCGCCTTGGCTTCGCGGGCGCGCGCGCTGCCCATCCTCATCGTCTTGATCGTCTCCCAAGCCATCTTTGCCGTGTCCTTGGTGGCCAGCACGCGCAGCAGCTCCGGCGGGACGCCGGTGAGGATTATCTGCAGCGCGCACCGGTCGTCGTTCTCGTCGGCGCCGTCTTCGGTCACCGCCGCCCAGACGCGGGCGACCTGCAACTTGACTTGCATGAGGAGCGCCCACTCTTGGTAATTGGTGCAGGTGAGCATCAGCGACGACCCCGATTCCTCGCGCACGACGCGCTCCACCACGCGGATCTCGCCGCTGCCGCTGCTAGTGAGGCGCGCAACCGGCGCTTTGGACGAGGGCGTCTGCGATGGTGATCTGGTGCCGCCCTTGTTCTTCCCGTCTGACTCGTCGCCCGACATTGCTGCCGCGGATCAAACACCGCCGGCCACCGGAGGATCGCACACCGCCGGGCTCTGATGCCAATTGTCGTTGCCGGATCGAGCACGAGAGAGAGAGGAAGACAAGCTAACAGACAAGAGAGGGAGGAATTTTGCGTTGTGCAACTTCACAGCTTTTCTGCGTTTTTCTTCTTCTTGTTATTCTGTTACAACAGAAGCCACCCCAGCTGGCTCACTCCCGGCGGGATCGCCACGATCCGTGATGGCCGCGCCATCCCACGACCGCGTATCATAGCGATCGAGTCCCACCAGGAGAGGAGCCAGGGTATAAAGAAAAGCAAGAGAACGTCGAGGAGATCGTGCGTACCTGCACTGGACTCCCACGACTACGTGCATGTGCTGGTCACATCACCACGCACACACATTATTCGAACAGAAAAGCAAAACCTAGACTACACAACCATGCAACGAGCGAGCTTAAGCCAACAAGATAGCTTCACCTCAAAAAAGAAAATCACCTAAAAAAAAGGATGATAGATAGCTTCAGCTGCACACAACATATGATCGGATAACGAGCGAGGATCAGCAACGAGGTCATTATAGGCCGGAAATTTGGGCTTCGTTGTTGCCGACCAGACCAGCAATTCCGTTTGACGTTTACATGTGAAAACCGTTCAAACTATGGAACGCTGCAGGATGTACCGCACCAAGAAAACAAGTTTTTTTTCAAAGGCCAGCATTTTGTCGCTTCGGAGAAGAGAGAAAAAGGATCTTGGAGTCTCAAAAACACTAGGAAGAGTAAGAGCATCTATAGCAGCTCTTCCCCCAAAAGTTATATGTGGTTTGAGGAGTTAGAGTAACTCTAGCAGCTCCGCTAAAACCCCGTCCCGGAAATATGATATAACGGCCGCCTATAAAAAAAAGTTGCGGTGCCGCGAGGCCTCCGACGGAACAACTCATGTAAACTCGTCTCATAACATTTTCCAAAGATTTGCAAATTGATGATTATCAACAATATAAGCTTAATAGAATCATATATAAATGGGTAAATCACAATACATCAACCGTCTTCATTACAACAAATGTTTAAATTCAAATAATAATACAACAACAATGTGAAAGCACTTGCCATTCACGTCCTCCCATGAGGGGAGAGCACGCTGGAGGTGCAAGGGTGTCATCAAGACTATAGTTTTGGCCTGGCTTGCGTGAGTGGTTGAAAGCGTCGTCGATAGGCGAAAGATCCCCCGCTAGCATACTCTTGCCGTCATTTGGCGCTTTCATTATGTATATATATACCATTTTGTAAGTGACGATGAGGGAGTGGGCTCTTGCTAGCCTCTAATTGCGTGCTAAAAAAGAAGTAGCAACCCTTGAGCTCGCCCCTCCCTCCGACTTAGTTCATCTCGGGAACTGACCCACATGTCAAAAACATTGCATCTGCACGTAGTTGTGCTCAAAACATGGGCTTGCATCACCACTTGCTACTCTTCCTTCGATAGCTGGAATCCTCGGAAAATCACTCAAATGTTGGCTTGATTGGACGTAACCCTAGCCGTTCTTGTCCTCTGATGAGAAGAGAGCATGTTGAAGGAACAAGAGTGTCGTCGAGACTATAGTTTTGGTCCGGCCCGCGTGAGCGCATGAAAGCATCGTCGATAGGCGCTAGATTCCCCTCTAGCATACCCTTGTCATCATTTGGCGTTTTCCTTTAAATATATGCCGTTTTCCGGTGGGTGGTGTTGAGGGAGTGGGATCTTGCTAGCTTCTAATTGCGTGTTCGAATACATGTGTCGTCATCCTTACATGTGTGTGTTGCTTCCTTGGATTCAGTTTCTACTGAAGAAACATCAACATAGAGGTAGTACTCAAGGGTTTATTGGGGATATATGTAGGACACGATGAATGGGGTCCACCGAGTACCTAGGTTGGGCAAAAGAAATGCTCTGGAAGGGTCTATGGAGACTGCTGGTTGTGTAGGCAGGGTCGAAGGGGATCCAACCGAGAATGTTTACTACATGGGAGTAATGGCCTTTGATGATGTGGGCTTGAAAGAGGGCAATGCAAAGCATGGCTTGGAATGTTCGTTTTGGGAAGGGTAAATGGGAGCGAGGAAGAACAAGAAGGTGGTGAGAGCATCGACGACCACATTTAGTAGAAGAGGCAGATGCCAGGTGATTGCAAGCGGGTACGACGGTACTAGCTTGTCGGGAGAGGGTGATAGCAATAGGGTATGACAGTACTAGCTTGTCAGGGGAGGGGTTATGAGCTCATCGGATGGGATGGAATAGGGAACAACAATTGTCTTGACTAAAGAGTTGTGTCACGGGGCGCTAATGCGGAAAGACTAACTTGTGGACCTAAACCTATCCATTAGTATAACAAACAATCTATGCTTTATCCTTTGGAAACTTGCACTTTATCTTTCTTGAGCAACTCAATCAACGTTCCTTCACAATCTAACTATTCATCCTTTTAGCACAACCACACAATATAGACAGACTGTCATGCAAATCTGAGAAACACTAGCAACCAATTGATGAAGATACATAGTTGATAGGCATGGCCGATGAGTGGGCAAACTATTTTGTATTCTACTACTCGTGTAAACTGTAATATGAAGTTTTTAATTTTCAGAAGGAGTGGTCCAGAGATATTTATGATGTTACTATTAAGTATTAACTAGACTAAACCTGCTAAAAGCGTCAGTTAATAATATGACTACCCCAATCTTCTATATCCAAATAGATAGTCTTCACTAACATATTTTTCTCAACATGCACATGTGTCATCTCATCATGCAAACATGCATAGAAAAGACACACCTCAAAATTAATGTGCAAAGGCCCACTTTACAATAAATCATGTTCAAAATAATCAAATATCATGAAAGTATAGTGCAACTGGATCTCGCTGCACGGGCGGCGTATTGCGTAGACTAGGGATGGAATTCAAGTCGAGTCGAGCCAGCTCAGCTGGACTCGTTAGAGCTCGCTAATATAACGAGTTAGCTCAACTCGACTCGTTAACTTAACGAGCTCAAATTCAAACTCGGGTCGACACGTGTAACTCGCGAGATAGCTCATTTAACTTGTTAACACTACTAGGGAAAAGCCTAAAAGTAGCGCTGGTTTTTGTCTACCAGTAGCGCGGGTGACCGTGCTACTGCTACGACACTACAGCTAAAGGGTAGCAGTAGCGTTTGTCTACCCGCGCTGCTAGTATACGTTCTTAGCAATAGCGCTTCTTGAAGAACGCACTACTGGTAGTTACTAGCTACACGCGCTACTACTACTATTTATTCTATTTCTTTTTTATGTCGTATTCACACATCATTATACAATTTTTCATACAGTAGTAATTTAGAGATTGATTTTGCATTATCATGAGTTATTACATCACTGGATGAAAGAACTGTTGATTAGTTTCAACTGGATGGATCCAAAGTGACCACAATCCACTTTGGATCCATCCACTTGAAACTAATCCACGGTTCTTTCACTCGATGATGTAATAAATCATCATCATCATCATCATCATAATATCATTAACAACCTATCATCAGAATACATCATTGTCATATAACAACTCCTCAGGATCATCATTTTCGTCCATGAGACATCATATAACAACTTGGTCACTATTCATAATCACAACTCCTCCTCATCATCATCATGAGTATTTTGGTAGGACCTACTAACCTCTCTAAGGTAAAATAGCATAAAATAAGATAGGCCCTGACGCTCCATTACGGAGAATGGAGATTATCCTGTCTCCAATTCATGCGCTTCTCATAATGTTGTTTCCAAGTAGCTCCCTATGATTGTCTATACATTTTTTCCATTCTTTGATTGTCATGTCTTCATCGGTTATAGAAATCTAGTATAAACAGCGGTGAAGCCTAGGATGACCTGGTGGTAAGCTAATAACATCAAGGTGACCTTTGAGAAACATCAGATCAGGCACACAATCCTTTGGGATATTCTGTTGAAAAACATAATAATAACGTCGTAGTTAGCAATGTAGTTTAGCTTTAGAAGAATTTATGCAAAAGATGCACAGATGTTGTAATAGTAAAAAAAAATCTTAGAATGCCATCTCCATGGATGTTACCGTAGTTCAACATGTGCAGTAGTGACACGTATTGACCATAATGTGCAAGATTTTCATAATTGATATTGTAATTCTCAACATCAATAATAAATGAGATAAGATGATCTTTCTCCTGATAAGTTAATTCCGCGCCATCGCTGTAGTAGGTTCTGTCTACCATCTTCCGTATATTTTTTAAGAATGAAAATAAGTTGTCAATGGAAATAAGTTGTCAATTATTTTGAAATAAACAATATAAATTACTTAATGAATATGTTTGAGAAACTCACATAAAGGTAGAAGTGGCAGCGTATCAACAAGGACCCAACTGTCCATATTCTCTGCGTCGATGTCAGGATCACCAAGATCGAAGGTGACAAGCATACCCTCCTGAACATCATATGCCTTGACAGTGCTTTCCAATTCGAGCAACCAAAATAGGATACACTCTCAGAATTGTATAGATTTACAGCAAAATCATAATAATAATGGATCCTTAGGCGAACTATCTTTGTCTCCATATTTTCATGATCTTCAAAATTCAGCTTCTCCAAGACATAGCGTCTTGCATGGCATGGGATAAGCTTGTTGAATTGGAAAAGACGGATTGTAAAAGACGGAAATTACACGTTGAAGAAGCAGAAGTCATGCTTAATTACGAAAAATACTTGTCGTCGTTGCGTACCATTTCAACATCGAAGGTTTCATCGAGCTAAATACTGAAGCGCCGACCATCTACCAGGTGAGGCCTGTCACACAGACCCCAGTCGTCGCCGCACCAGTCGCACTTCGGGAGCCTATCATCGTCGTCAGACATTTGCTATGTTCATAATTCAAAGATTAAACTTGTACAATTTAATATATGTACTTGAAAAATTAAATTAGATCATTATTAGTCATCACGGGTTGACTATCGGTCTTTCGAGTCTTTTCTTGAAAACTCTCAGCTCACGTGATGTATATATT
Organism: Triticum aestivum; assembly: GCF_018294505.1. Lineage (NCBI taxonomy): Eukaryota > Viridiplantae > Streptophyta > Magnoliopsida > Poales > Poaceae > Triticum > Triticum aestivum. Next base: position 779,391,280 of record NC_057798.1, read on the forward strand.
CGACCGTCGTTGATGGTCGCTCCTCCCTTCATCCCCGAGTGCATAACACCAAAATGTCTAGCACACGGGAACGAAGGAGAAGCGACTCCCACGACAACAGTCGGGATTCTTCCTCTCTGACATTTGCGACCGCCGGTGATGGTAGCTACTCCTATCATTCCAAAGTGCATTACGCCAAAATGTCTAGCACCTTGGAATGAAGAAAAAGCTACCCACACGACAATAGTCGGGATTCTTCGTCCTCTCATATATGGTGGAGACCCCCCCTCACTGATTCATTTCTGACATTTGCGACCGTCGGCATTCCTCTTCTCTCATATATATGGCGGAGTCCTGACAGACTTAAAGTCAACCCGAAATGTCGTTTAATTATCTTTCTATAAAATCTGGGCTACTCGATATTTCCTACATATTCTGGCATAAGTCATGCCAAAATTTATGGAAGAATCCGGTATGACCTTTGCTAAAAAGGACATTATAGAGCACCTGAAATTTGCCAGAATGGAAATTAATCAACACTCCAGCAAAACATAGGCCACTATGAGGTGTTCCCTGCAAACATAGGCCACTTGGGCAAGCACTAGTACTACACAACACTACATATCACATGTCTAAATCTCCATCATATTTGAAAGACCTACATTGAAAATTTTCTATTCCATGAAAATTGTCACAGCTACTCATCTACTGCTCTACTACATCTATGAAAACATCTACATCATCATCAACATGGGGATTTGGCTGGTCTCACCTCGAGGTCGGAGTGGTTGGTGACGGGGACGACAGCGGGGATGATGCAGGGCTCCTTGATTTTTGCAAAAACAAAATATAAACAAAAACATTATTATCCTCATTTTAGTACTTAGTGAAACCCTATAAGATATGAACTAAACATTATTATGTTGATTCAAAAGACCTATATTTACTAAAAATTTGTAAAACCTAGTTCTAACCCTAACAACTATCCATCCATCTATCTATCCAAAGCATTACTAAAAAAACTAGTTTAATCCATATGTCTATCCATCTATTTATCCAAGCATTACAAAAAAAAAATCATCCACTCATATATATGAACACCTAGGGTTAATTACATATAACTAGTTTAGTGCTCTAATGATGAAGTGGGCTCATATATATGAACACTCAGGGTTCATATATATGAACAAAATTAGTAAAATACTACCTTCCTATTCTGCAATCAAATTCTAACTAATTTTTGTTACTAAAAATTCGTATACCTATTTTTTTTACAAAAATTTCTATATAGAGAGAGGTGGGAGGAGTGAGGAGGAGGAGGAGGGAGGAGTGAGGGGCAGTGGTAAGAGGGAGGAGAGAGGAGAGAGAGGAGGATGGCAGTGGGAGAAGGGGGAAGGGCGACTGGAGGCGGCGGGAGGAGTGAGGAGGGCGCGGTCTTAGGAGGAGGAGGGCGCGGCAGGAGCAGGAAGTGGCTGGAGGAGGAGGAAGAAGAGGGCGTGGCCGGAGGAGGAGAGAGGAGGGCGGTGGAAGGAGGAGGGAGGAGGGGGCATACCGAGGAGGAGGACAACGGCAGCACCGACGAGGAGGACGGGGAGAGAGTGGAGAGGGAGAGTGAGAAGAGCTGATGAGAGGGACAGTGAGGGTCGGCCGCGCGGGGAAGACGATATGCTAGGGTTAGTAGCAGCACGGGTTGGCGACAAGCACTACTACTACGGAGCATAGCACTGCCGCTGGATATCGATCAGCGCTGCTGCTAAGTGGGGCTCGCCATGTGGTGCCCAGTTCAAACCTAGCAGTAGCGCGTTTTGCTACCATGCGCTACTGCTATGTGGATAGTAGTAGCGCCTTTTCCTACAACGCGCTACTATTAAGTAGCAGTAGCGCCGTTTTACCATGCGCTACTGATAAGCTTCTATGTATAAGCTTTTCCCTAGTAGTGTAAGCTCGTCGTAGACGTGAATAACAAAATATACATATTATGTATGAAATTATTCTAGCAGGATTATATTTGTGGACGCATACTTTCTTGACAAATCAGAACAATCAACAATTTACACCAAATAAAACACTTGGTACACTCTATAAATGATAACAATCTACAAAAATATTGTACTTATCTTACGTCCCTTCTGATAAATGTGCTTAATCAGCTAAACAAGTAACTCGTTAGCTCGGCTCGTTAAACTCGTTTTGTCAATGAGGACAGACTTAAACTCGACTCATTAGTCACGAGTCCGAGTTGATTCGAGTCACGAGCGACTCGTTATCGCTCACGAGGTACCCCGAGTATCTTCAAGACTATAGTAGTGGCCTAGTGAGTGGTTGAAAGCACTGTCGATAAGTGAAAGACCTCCCTCTAGATTACTCTTGCCGTCATTTGGCGTTTTCCTTTAAATATATGTCATTTTCCGGCGGGTGGTGGTGACGGAGTGTTCGAAAACATGTGTCGTCATCCCTGCACGCCCAGGGTTGCTTCTTCGCCTTTAGCTTGTACTCAAGCAACATCAACATGGAGGTAGTATCCAAGCGTTTATTGGGAATACAGGTAGGAGGCGATGAATGGGGTCCATCGAGTACCTCTATTCTATAGGTAGGGCCAAAGGAAAGCGATGGAAGGGTCTACGGAGACTGCGGGTTGGTTGTATAGGGAGGGTCAAAGAGCATCCAATCCATTGAAGATAAATGTTCACTAAGTGACACCAGTGGTCTTTGATGATATGGGCTTGAAAGAGGGCAATGCCGAGCATGGTTTGGAATGTTTGGTTTGGGCAGGGTAAATGTGAGCGAGGAAGAACAAGAAGGTGAGAGCACTGTTGGCCACAGTTAGCAGAAGATGTGTATGTCAGGTACTAGCTTGTCGGGGGAGGGGTGAGGAGCTCCTCGGATGGGAGGGAGTAGGGAGCAATTGTTGTCTTGATGAAAGAGTTGTGGCACGAAGCGATAACGCGGAAGGACTAACTTGTGTACTTGACCTTATGCTTTGTATAACACACAATCTACGCTTTAACCTTTTGGATTCCGTTCATTTTTCTTTCTATTTCTTGAGCAACTGAATTAACATTCTTTCATGATCTCACTATTCACCCTTTTTAGACAACAAAAAAAATATAATCAAACTGTCATGCACTAACAACCAAATGATTCATATATTCGTAGTTGATAGACATGGATGATGAGCAAGCAGACCATTTTGGAATTGGAATGGACAAGCTTGTGTAAACCATGATCTGAAGTTTTTCTTTTTGAGGAATGGTCCAGAGATATTTATGATGTTACTATTAACTAGACTAAACGTGCTAAAAGTGTCACTTGATAAGACAACTTCAATCATGTATATACGTGTTCGGTCTAGGGAGCACCGTATGAGGAAGAAGTGGTGCGAAAACCGTCGACTGCAAATTAATAGAAGAAAGAGATGACTGCATTTTGTTGTTGTGAATCAAGCTTGTCAGGAGCTCATCAACGGTGAAAAGAGGGGATCTCGAGAAAGAGGAGTGAAACGGTGCGATAACGCGGAGGACTAACCTGTGCAACTAATTTTACACATACATTTCGTATTCTTTTGATAAAACAGACCATCGGCTACGTCTTGGAATCATTTTATTTTCTTGAACAACCGAATAAATATTCCTTGAAGATCACGCCTTTTCTCCTTTTTCACAACAAACACAACATAGACAACCTGGCACGCCAGATCCGGAGAATACATCCATTGAGATTCATATACCGAGTCGATAGACATGAATGGCCAGTGAGGAGAACATACTGGAATGTCTGACTTGCTCGTGTGAACCACGTTTCGAAGATTTTTTTTTCCATCTCCTTGCAAATGAGACATACGTAGATATTTATGGCGCCATTAACTCCTAGATTAGGACCAGTGATTAGTTCTGACCCAGTGATACGACGCTTGATTGACCTCCACGCACACAACACAAGCTTGGGGCCGCGCTTCTCCACGGCTCATCGTACACACAATGTTAATCTTGCTCAGTGCAAAGCTTGCACTCAACCGCAGTTCACACCTGTGAAAGGACGAGTTACTGTCACAAGCCAAAGTACAGGGCCGGTACGGGCTGTCAGTCTCTTCTTTTCTTGACAGATCACGGTGATAAATCTTCTTCCGATGCACTAATCATCACTGTTTAAAAATGATCCTAATACCACTTCAAAGTAGAAAAATGATCCACCACACACGGTGTCCGCATGATCGACGGGTCCGCATCCAGGTTGGTCGACCCGGCGTGGTAAACATGCATGCATTTCGCCATACTCTAATGATTTGTCACCTCTAAACGCCCCTTTGCTGGAGCTTAGCGTGAACGCCAACCAAAAACAAGCCAGGCGAGGGAGGGAGCACAGGCAACAAGGGTGCATCTCGTAGGCAGTGCACGTCACTTGCTTTGCCGGGTAGACAGGGAAACGTTTTCCTCTGTGCGCTACCTAACTAACCGTCTGGTCGGATGGAGGGCGTCACACGATGTTCGGGCATCTTCAACGGCAACCCGCAAATTTTCTCCCGCATCCGTCCGTGGACTGGTCCTACACGTCACTTGCTTTGCCGGGTAGACATAGAGATGTTTTCCCCTGTGCGCAACCTAACTAACCGTCTAGTCGGGTGGAGGGTGTCACACGTGTTAGGGCATCTCCAATAGCAACCTGCAAATTTTACCCCGCACCCGTCCACGGACAAGGGGACCAGTCCCCGGACACGAATGCGGGAGGCCGCCATCCAAAGCTAGCCGTATATATTTCAAACTCTTTTTCAACTAATCGGATGAAATTCATGCAAATACGGGCGGATTTCATATAAACATGACGGATTTCATGCAAATTGAACAAAAATGGTTACATTTTGGACATATTTTAACTAAAAACGTAAAACTGTGTCCACGCACGGTCGTGCGGAGCTCCACTCCCACGACATGCATACACTACACTAGTCTCCGGCCGGTCGCGGCGGATCCCTTTGTCTTCCACATGTCCGGCAGCCCGCTAACCGGACCGCCAGGAGTCCTGGAGGCATATTCTTCCCCCGTATCTTCCCTATTTCCGGTTGTGCCGCTCATCTGAGTGGCAAAGAGAGTGCTTCAGCCGGAGGAGAAGGGTGCTTCCGTGGAGCCTAGATGGGTGCGCAGGAGGGTCTGAGATAAGGAACCGGACAGGTCACCGGCTATAGAAGCCAGCGGTGGCCTTCCTGGGACACAAGCGGCGGCACTCTCCCGTGTTCTGCTTTCTCTCGATGTTGGCAGCAGATACGGACATGCTAGCCACCGACTTCTTGATCTCCATGCAGCCGGCTTCTTTCTCTGCCGGTAGGGCGCGGTCGCATGCACAGGAGGCGCCAGATGACGCAATGTCGTCCAAGGCAGCGACATTGCCCGTGCTCCCCCTGTGACGGCATGGCGCAACTCGCCGCTCTTCCATGGGCTGGCCTGGAGTGGCGAGTTGGTGAAACACGCGCCGCCTTGGGACGACAACTTGCTCCGTCGGGCTTAGCGAGGGAGGTGGCGCAGGGAGCTGCCTCGCTCATATACGGCCGGCTCGGCAGGCCACTCAACCAGCTTTTATGCCGGACAACGGCTCTTCCTACTCGTCGGATGCCATTAAAATGGTGGAAGGAGCAGATGGGAGCGGCGGATTGGTGCGGTTCTTGCCCGGCGTCTGGCCTTCTTTAAATAGCGGGCCGACGGGAGGAGTTTGCCCGATGATGTGTTTATTGTCGGCCCGCTCGTGAAAGGACGTCTGGCCGGAGTAGGTTTCTTAGTTTCCACGTGGGTTTAGTGGAGGCGCCTGAATGCAGCGAGAAGGCATGCTCAGCCGAGCGTGCAGCAGGCGGCGCCCTCGGGCGGTATGCAACTTAAATGGCGGATACAGTGAGAGGTCACGTCTGCCCTAAGCCGTCTTCAATGTGCAGCGGCGCGCTCTACAACGACATGAATGCGGGCAGCAGGCGCCGGGCAGGGTCGCGTATGGGAGGGTGGAGGGTGTTTGGGTGGACGAGGGCGGTTAGAAGTGGGCGTGGCAGCGGTCCAGACTCCCGCAAAGCCCCTACTTTTGTCTCCGATTTGGGGGAGAAATCGCGTCCGGACTGCGCTGCAGACCGATACAGGCCCGTGTTGGATGGCTCGTTTGCGCGTAGATGTTCTCGAAACATGGGCTAGCATTACCGATTGCTACTCTTTCTTCGAAAGCTGGAGGTCTCAGTGAATCACTCGATAGTTGACTTGATAGAACCATAACCCTAGCCGTTCTCGTCCTCCCATGAGAAGAGAGCATGCGGGAGGTGCAAGTGTGTCGTCGACACTATAGTTTTGGCCCGACCCGCGTGAGCGTTTGAAAGCGACGTCGATAAGTGATAGGCCCCCCTCCAGCATACTCTTGCCGTCATTTTGGCGCTTTCCTTTAAATATACGCCATTTCTCGGTGAGTGACGGTGAGGGAGTGGGCTGTTGCTAGCGTCTAATTGGGTGTTCAAAAAGAAGTAGCAACCCTTGAGCTCGCCCCATTCCTCCGACTTAGTTCCCCTCGGGTATCGACCACCCACATGTCGAAACCATTGCCTTTGCATGTAGTTGTGCTCGAAACATGGGGTTGCTTCACTGCTTGCTACTCTTCCTTCGAAAGTTGGAAGTCTCGGTGAATCGCTCTAAAGTTGACTTGATTGAACTGTAACCCTAGCCATTCTCGTCCTCCGACGAGAAGAGAGCATTTCGGAGGTACAAGAGTGTCGTCGAGACTATAGTTTTGGTCTGGCCCGCGTGAGCGTTTGAAAGCGTCGTCGTAGGCGATAGATTCCCCTCTAGCATACCCTTCTCATCATTTGGCACTGTCCTTTAAATATATGTCGTTTTCCGGTGGGTGGTGATGAGGGAGTGGGCTCTTGCTAGCTTCTAATTGCGTGTTCGAATACATGTGTCGTCATCCTTGCATGTGTGTGTTGCTTCCTTGGCTTCAATTTCTACTAAAGAGACATCAACGTAGAGGTAGTATGCAAGGATTTATTGGGGATATAGGTTGGACGCAACAAATGGGGTTGACCGAGTACCTACATATTATAGGTTGGGCGAAAGCGAAGTGCCGGAAGGGTCTACAGAGACTACGGGTTGTGTAGGCAGGGTCGATGGAGATCCAACTGAGTGAGATAAATGTTTACTACATGCGAGTAATGGTCTTTGATGATGTAGGCTTGAAAGAGGGCAATGCCGAGCATGGCTTGGAATGTTTGGTCTGGGAAGGATAAATGGGAGCGAGGAAGAACAAGAAGGTTGTGAGAGCACCGTCGACCACATTTAGTAGAAGAGGCGGATGAC